>NC_136491.1:16535947-16663447 GCF_053919585.1 Euprymna scolopes
AATGAAAAAATATGATAAGAAAAGTTTGATAAAAATTTATAAGAAGAAAATTTATTCTTGGAGAAACAAACTAAACAAATTTTCTAGGTTTTTTCATAAAAAGCTATTGTCATTCATAAATTGACAAAATCCTATTTATTTTACAATAATAAAATGACAAATAACATAAGAAATTATAGAAAAAATTATAAAATTGGATTGAATAAAATAACTGGAATGTATTCTAATGCTTTGGGAATTAGAAATTTGATGCTCAAGAATATAAAAAATACTGCAAACACTGTTTATAATTTTGTCAAAAAAGTTGATAAAAAAAGGACTATTATCTACTTATTGGGGAGAAGAATTGTATCATGCATTCAATAATGAACATTATTTGTTTCCAAGAAATTCAGTTGAATATGTGCCTATAAGAGTTTTGGCAAAGCATAATTATGAATCTCTTGATTGTCAAACTGAGGATTGTGAGTGCAAAAAGTCAGAAATTTCTGAACCAAATATGCCAAATAATAACAATGAACATATTATTGTAGAAGAAAATGAAAATAAAGTGAATGATGAAGAAAATGAAGAAGATGAAGAAATAAAAATTGAATTGGCTCGACCTTGTGATTTTTGTAATGGCTGTCCCTATGAAAAAACACGACGCATTGAAACTAGAAAAATACATCAAATTATTAAACAAATTTCACCGGATTTGACATTTTTGGAAATTCGCAAAATTATGAAAAAAATGGAAGAATGTTCTGGCATACATAATGACAATTTATATTGCATTGGTCAATCGGATTGCACTAATAGAGTTGAACTCCTTCGAAGAATGGCACCACATACTCCAAGACTCAGAACTTTAGTTACTCATGTGTATAGATTAAGAGCTGTTTGCATTTGGCTGGATCTCTATGATATTTGTCTCTTAGAAGGAAATTGGCCAATGTTTGAAAAATTATTAGACTCTGAATTTTATAATCTTAAAACTTCAAAATTAATAGAAAGATTGCAACAAAGAGAGAATCAAGAACATCATTCAGAAAATAATATTGTGAATAAATTTGTCACATTAATTAAAAATTTTAACAAAGACATGAAAAAAATGAAAATTAATTCATGTGACATTTGCAAACAAAGAGAATATGATGAATTTTTGAAAGTTTGGACTGACTGGGAAAAAGAAGTTAATGAAATAATTAAAGAAAATTATATATTACCATGCAAAATTTGCAATAATTGTAGAGGGTTTTTGAAGAAAAATAAAATCCCTACATTAGCATCAATTAATGGATTAGGAGTGGATGAAATTCCAGAAGTGTTGGGAAAATTGAACATTTATGAAGAAATCTTAATTCAAAGAGCGAAATGTTTTATTAATGTGATAAAACTTGTTCCTCAAAGATACAAAGGACCAAGTTCAGATATGGTTTCTGCTATTAAAGGAATTGCAACTCATTTACCAATTCCAATGGAAAATACAATCAACCATGTGATGAACACTTTACCATCAAAAGAAGAAAATTCTTTACAAATTATAGTTAATTCACTTCCTACAGCTCAAAAGAAAATCTGGAAATCATTGGTCAAATTGGATAATGTGTTTGATGCACTGGATTGGCTCAAAGCAAACAATCCATTCTATAAAGACATTGAAATTGACAGAACATCAAATCTCAATAATGTTGTTTTATGCACTGGGCAAGGTAGTTCAACTAAATCTGATGATTGCATTTTGAGTCATTTATCAAAAAAAGATGCTGATACATATTATGAACATCATACTGTTCAAAAAATGTATCCGACTTTACCAAATGAAAGACATTGAAATTTATAAAATGAAAAAAGTTGAAGGAAATTTGTTGAAAGATGATAATCCAAATTTGGATTACATGTGTTTTCCTAAAATCTTGTGCAAAGGAAGATTTGGCATGAATTACAACAGGCCATATGGAAAAGTGCCAAATTATATGTACACTAGAAACAGATTAAGGCACTGTGATCCAAGATTTAGGAAAAATATTCAGTATTTATTTCATTCTGTTGACAAAGCTGACAAAAGAGCATTGGATTCGGGAATTTTTGCGATTATGAAATCTCTCAAATGCAATCAAATGACATTGGCTCAATTTAATCAACAGGTTCATAATAATGATAAAAGATTAGAAGGCAATCTTTCAATGATGATGGCCAATGTGAGAGGATCCAAACAATTTTGGAATAGAAAAGCATCCGATTTGCACACAATGGATGAAAAATTTGGCCCTTCTACCTTCTTTATCACTTTATCATGTGCTGAATATTTTTGGCCAGATTTAAGAGAATTTTTGGAAAAATTGAACAGTGGTGTAAGTAATGTTGAAACTATGAGAACAAGTACATTGTGCGTGAATGATGTTGTTGCAGTCAGTGAACATTTTTATCACAGATTGCAAGCTGTAATGAATAAAGTAATTTTGGCAAAAAACAATCCAGTTTTTGGAAAAGTTGCACATTATTTTTGGAGGATTGAATATCAACAAAGAGGAGCTCCCCATGTTCACATGAAAATATGGGTGGAAGGAGCACCTATATATGCTGAAGATCCTCTATCATTTAATGATATTAAAAAATTTATCAATCAACACATAACTTGCAGAATGCCTTGTTCAGTTTCTAGTCCAACACTTCACAACTTGGTTAAAAGATTTCAAGTTCATTCTTGTAGAAAAACATGCTGGAGGATATATGGAAAAGGCAAAAATATTGTGAAAAAGTGTCGATTTGGATTTCCTAAATCAGAAGGAAACTTTAATTTTTTTACTGTTGGTGAATGTATAAAATCAAGAAAAACTGGAAAAGGAATAAAAAAGTTGTATCAATTAGAGAGAAGTGTGGATGAAAAACTTGTAAATGACTATAATCCTTTATTGTTATTAATTTGGCAATCCAATATTGATGTACAATATATTGGAGAAGATAGCATGATATTGACAAGATATGTGACAAGTTATCAAACTAAAGCTGAAAAGAATGAAGCTGAAGGTGTTTGGGATAATTTGGATGAAAAGGGATCAAAATATGGAAGATTCAAATCAGCAGGACTTCAACTAATTGGTAAAAGAGACATTAGAGCTTATGAATGTGCTGATAGATTATTGGGTCACCACTTATTTGGTGCATCTGATCAAGTCATTTGGGTTGGAGCTGATATTCCTAGTAAAAGAGGACATAGATTGAAGTCAAAAGAATATTTAGAAAAACTTCCTGAATCTTCTACAAACATATTTCATGAAAATATGGTAGAAAACTATTATCCAAATCGACCATCATCTTTGGAAAAAGTTTCTTTGTATGAAGTTGCAAGCAATTATGAAAAAATATCTGTTAAACCTTCTGACAATGAAGAAGCTAAGAAAATGAAAATGATAAATGACAAAGGTTACTTTAAGCAAGTCAAGGAAAAAGTCGTCAAGGCCCCATATGTTCCTTTAAATAAAGAAACCAAAGAAAGATATTTTCACAATTTGCTTATGCTTTTCAAACCTTGGAGAAAGGAAGAAGATGATTTATTAAATGGTTTCACAACATATGAAGAAGCTTTTAAATATTTTTCTTCTGAATTACCTGAAATGATTAACTATGAAAATATAAAGAAAAAAGTTATACAATCTATAGAGTTGGCAAAGCAATTAGAAATTAAAGTTGAAAAAGAAGGCTCTGAAGAAATACAAAAAATAATTATTGATGAAGAGCAAGAATTTGATAATAATGATTTAATAGTTAATGATTTTGTTGAGAGAAAAGTCACAGAAGAATCAGTAGCTGAAAAAGAAGCTCAACTGAATTCTGATCAAAAAAGAATTTATGATAATGTTATTAGTATAATTAAAAAACAAGAACTTCATTGCAATAAAGAAAAACCTATTCCTAGATGCAGTTGTGAAGACTGTAAACAACTACTCAAATTCATTTCTGGTGTTGGTGGAACAGGAAAAAGCTTTTTGATTGACACCATTTCTGACAAAATTACTTTAATGGTTAATGTCAAAGATACCATGCCAGTTATAATTTGTGGACCAACTGGTATGAGTGCTTTTCAAATAAAAGGCAACACTTTGCATAGCACTCTCATGATCAGTGTTCAACATGGAAAATTTCCTGTTTACAAAGAATTGAAAAAAGATGATGTCAAATTTTTTAGAAGAATTCTGGAAAATGCTAGAATAATAATAATTGATGAAATTGGCATGGTCAGTCATTTAATGCTGGCTTTCATTCACAAAAGATTGGATAAAATCTTTGGGAATTCAAATAAAATGACATATCCATTTGGAAACATGAACATTTTATTGTTTGGAGACTTATTGCAACTGCCACCAGTCAATGAAAAGCCAGTTTTTGCAAGAGTTACAGCATTTGATGCCAAAAAAAACAGAAATTGGCATTTGTGGACACTCATTATGGAAATATTTTGAATATGATGAGCTCATTATTAATATGAGACAAAAAGATGACAAAGACAATTATAGTGAAATCTTGGGGAGAATTAGAATTGGTTCACCCTCTGACTCAGATATAAGCACTCTTAAACAAAGATGCTTATTTTCTGGTAGAAAAGCAAAAGTTGAAGAAATTGCAGATAAACTTATTGAATTGTCTTCCAATTCTGAATTGAAATTTGTTTGCATACTTCCTATGAATGAAGCTGTAGATGAATTGAATAATGAAATGCTAAAAAAATACAGCATTAAAACTATTGAAATTGCAGCTGTTGATTCTGGAATGAGACAAAAGAATGTAAAAAAGAAAAAAGTTTCAATTAAAAATAATAAACCAAAGAAAACATCAGAAACAGCTGGATTAGAAACTATTTTGAAAGTTGGCATTGGTGCCCAAGTGATGTTGAAGAGAAACATTGATGTAGAAAAAGGTTATTGCAATGGTGTTATTGGAAAAGTAACTGATATTATTGGTAAAGGCACTAATGTTGAATCCATTGTGGTTCAATTTGATCATAAAAATGAATCTTTTACTGTTAAAAAAATTCAAGCTAATTATGAAATTTCACCTGGCATATTTATTACCAGAAATCAATTCCCATTGTCACTCTCTTATGCCATTACCATTCACAAATCTCAGGGAATGAGTGTGGATGGCATTATTGCTGATTTGGGAACTCAAGTTTTTGCTGATGGAATGGCTTATGTGGCTCTTTCAAGAGCTAGAAAATTGTGCAATGTTTATTTGTCTGACTTTGATCCAAGATCATTAATTATGTGTGACAAGTCTGCTTGGGAAGAATACAACAGATTGAGGACTAGTTCTGGAAGGCCAGAATTGACTCCATTGCCACCTTGTAGAAAACAACCACCGTGTATGGCAAATGCTACTTATATGCCAAAGAAAAGAACCAAGCGATTGCAAATGGGACAAATAGAAGAACCAACTACTAAAGAGAAGAAAACTCAAAATAATTTTACAAATTTGGTTCCTAAAATGCCTTTGATCAATAGAAGCAATGATTGTTTTGTTAATTCAATTGTGCAATCAGTTAATCAGTTGACTGATTTCCATGATTATTTGAATAGCTTGAGCATTGATAATGAATTTTCAAAAGAAATGAAAAATATTCTTTATCATAATAAAAATTCTGTTGCAAATTTGAAAAGAATTATTGGTGGAAGATTCAATGATGGAAATCAACAATGTGCTCATGAATTTTGGAAAGAAATGTATCTTAATTTTGAAAGGGACTTTCAACAAAAATTTATCTTTGCCAAATTTGATACTGCCAGATGCATTAGATTGCATCAACAAAATTGCAACTATTTTACAAATCAAATTTGCAACTGCAACATAAGTCCTGGTTGTGGGAGACAAGTGCAACTTCCAATTGATGGAAAAGAAGAATTGCTATTGCAACCAAAAAATGGTCCTCAGCAATTCAAATTTTTAATTAATCGAATTATGAAAAGTTCTCTTCTGAAAAATTGTGATTCATGTTCTCTCAATTCAGAACATGAAGTTACTTCAAGAATTCAAATATCTTATTATTCAAATCAATAGATTTTTAATCAATCTAAATATTAATATTTAAGAAAGAATCAATTGTGACGTGATGAACTTCAGTTCAAAGAAGCAGCAAATCTTTGGCAACAATTTTTCTCTGAAAGCTGCTGTCATTCATAGAGGACCAACTGCCAGAGCAGGACATTACACTGCTTTGATCAAAAATGAAAATGACGTTTGGGAAGAAATCAGTGACAATACAATCACAAAAAGACATACAAAATTTCCTGCCAAATTGCCTGACATTGTACTTTTGTTCATGGTAAAAATGTGAAAAATTCTATGTTTGGACTAAAACAATAGGCTTGAACTTAATTTATAGGCTTGGACTCAACGTATATCATTATTATTATTATTATTAACCAGTGGTGTCTGAAGGACTTTCCTATAAAGTTTTGGTCCTTACAGACACTTCGCGAAGGCCTGTAAATAGGCCATTTCGATTATTCACTATAGGTTATTTATTTGAACTGGATATCAATTATACTCTACAAGTCTTGCTGCCTGCTTGAGATATGTAGCAGTATATGTAGCCAACAAATAATGTTCAGCCTATCAACCACTGACCTGATTGAATGTGTTGTTGAGCTTAGGTGTGCTAATCAAAGCCCTTTGTAACCTTTACACACAGATACATGATGTTCTGGTGCTTCATACTCTTCAGCACATTTCGGGCACGTGGGTAATGATGCCAGATCTATGATTTTCTTGTGTTTCTCGAGATTACAGTGCCCTGTAAGGATCTGATTTACCAGATCTTTTTATTGTCTGGTGAGACTTAGGATACGTTTACATAGTCAGGTAGATACCCAACCAACGTTATCCTTTGTCTTTTTACAGTCTATCCTTTTGTTCCACGCCTCCTTTAGGTGTTTCGTAGACCACTCTCTGATGCTAGAAAGACAGATAGCATACGGGACTTGAGCAAAGGGTTCAGGGCTCTCTATTAGAAGTTCTGATCCCTCTTTTGTCATTTTATCCACTTCCTCATTGCGCTGTATCCCTTCATGACCGGGGTCCAGGAAATAGATATGCGGTTTTCTTTTCCTAGATGGTTTAGATTTTCAATGCAGCACAGTACGGTTTGGGATCTTACCATACTATTCTCCAATGCTTTAATAGCTGCCTGACTATCTGAAAGGATAGCTATTTCCTGTTGCTGAACCTCTTCCATGATCAGAACCTCAGATTCAAAAGCCTTAAACATGCGCTATCTCTCCTTCTTCTTCGGTTTTTGTCGTGATGTTTACCGAATGTTAGAGCTGACTTGTCAGACTTAGGTCTGAGATCCTGCTCTTCAGTGAAGGCAGCGGTGGTGTTTGGTACCACATCCAATGGTGCCAGCTCATGACTGCTGTTTGGTGTTGTATCCGATGATACCTGCATGGTGAAGACTTCTGCCTGGAAGACCGTCCTCAGTTTACCAAGATAAGATTTTTGACAGGTGAGGTGGTTTGAGTATTCTATATAAACACTCGCACCAATCCTATCATTCATTTTAGATCCATCAGTATAGCATTTGATTATGTTGCTTTCCAGCTCTTTTTCATAATCTCTTGCGCCTGTTCTGTCATAAACCATACATGTGAAATGCTTTTCAAATGATCTGGTTTTAGTCATAAGGTCACCCGGCACATGCAAGAGCGGTAGTTCCTTCCTAGCCTCATTACACAAATCCATGAGACTCTTTGTTTTTCCAGTAGTCCCAACAGATCCTGACCACCACAGACCCATGAGATCTATTCTATAGGATCCCCATATCGCTTCTGCCTTCAGGAATTCTTTAATCGGAGGAATATTCAACAGCATCTCCAATGCTCCAGTAGGTGTGCTCGGATATGCTGAAGAAGTCATTAAGCAAGCAAGTCTTTGTACCTTCTGGAGTTTCTTCCTCAAGTACAGTTTTTCTGTCCTGCGGATCCAGGAAACACATGCATACAACAAAATGGGACATACCATAGCAATGTATATCCACCTCATTACATGCGGGTTAACTGCTCAGGTTTTTCCCACAATTTGTTTGCATTGCATAAGGGCTGCAGTCGCCTTGGAGGAAATCTTTTCTATGTGGCTTTTCCTGGTTAGCTTACTGTCCAGGATTACGCCTAACAGCCTTGCCTCCTGCGAAAGTTTCAATTTCTGTCCACTCAGAAAAAGGTCACCAAGTTGGCAATTCCTTTTATATGTAAACAAGACCATTTCTGTTTTACGGCTACTGAATTCTAATTCATTTCGATTAGACCATTTATTAGGAATATTTAATGCCATTTTGGCAATGCATCTGACCAATGATGCTTTTGAACCCGCGACCAGCACTGTGGTGTCATCAGCATCAGCCTGGGCATAAATATTCCTATTTTTAAACTCCTTTAAAAGAGGATTCAGCATACAGTTCCATAGTAAAGGTGATAAAATCCCACTTTGGGGGTTTCATTTAACTACTTCCCTTTTAACAGTTGCCCTCAGTAGTTATACTTGAACTGTTCTGTGCCTCACCATATACTCAATCCATCGGATGAGTACTGGTGGCACATTGAGTTCTCGTAGCAACTAGAACATACTACTGAAGGGTATGTTGTCAAAAGCTCCAACAATATCTAAAAAGACACCGAGTGCAATCTTCTTTTTTGTTAGTTTACGCTCTATACAGATCACGAATTCATGAACCGCAGTCTCGGTAGCGACCCTGGCTCGGAACTATTGTGATTGAATGATAAATATTGCATAAATGTGTGTTTGAGAGCTAATTTTTTTTGACAATCATTAATAAATATTATAAATTTATATATTAATACAATAGCAATGCCTGGAAAAATCATGGATTATATGGAAAAATGCGCGCATGAAAAGTAATATTCTTAAGATTTTATTAAACCTGGAAAAGTAAAGGACAAGAAATTCAACCTGGAAAAGTAAAGAACAAGATATTCTAGTAAAGTAAAAAATAAGAATTTTTTAGACTTAAAATATTGCAGCTAAAAATAAAATTTGAATATTGATAAATATTTTATTTATTATTTGCATATGTTGTTGTTTATTGTTGAGTTAGAAAGGGTGTCAGTCGCTGGATTGAACTTATTTCCCCCCTATTATTTGCATATATTTATGTAGTGAAAATTGTTTGAATAAAATTAATTCATTAGTTAGTTAGTTAGTAGATGGAATTAATAATTTTATAATTTACATAAAAATGAATTAAATGATCCTAATTATGATATAATATATATATCCCGCTAGATCACCGAAGTTAAGCAATATTAAACCTGGTCAGTACTAAATGGGTGACCATTTGGTACTTTCAAATGCTGTATGTGCTCTCCGCTTATCTTGCCATTGTTTCCAGTCGTCCTGGTCTTCTCCTTGCCACTGGACCCAAACAGTGCCGATTCAGGATAGGTTTGGTTAGAGATTGCGCAACCTTTGCCTTACAATTACATGCGCAGCTGCCCTTACATGAGGTATCCATTGTCTTTCAATACTAAACGGAGGCATTACTCACTCACAATTGTAAAGTTTTTTTTTCGGATTACCATAAAAACCCATATAATATGTGCATATACTTTTGAAAACGTACAAATAGACAAAATCAAAAAATATTTAGCCCTTTATCGTTAAAGTACCAACTAAGTTTTTAACAAGGATAAACAAAAGAACACGTTAAAGAACTAATATTGGCATCGGTGAAATGCACCAAAATTTCCGATTCCGATAACGATTCCACTATCGCAAAATGATCTGATTTTTCTGATTCGTGATTCTGATTATACGTCCCAACACTAATCTATCTCTCCCTCACTCTCACTCTCTCTCCCCCTCTCTCTCTTTATATATATATATATATATTTTTTTTTTCAAAGTTCAATTCAGAACTTTTGAAAACCCATGTTCTCTTATTTTCTAATAACAGAATATGGTACAGATCTGTTTCATTATCGATCTTTAACAAACAGTAAAAATATGTTATCACTGTATTTTTGAATGTAGCAAACTCTTCAGACAATTATATGGGGAAAAGCATATTCAAACACAATCTTTACAAGTAATAAACAGTCAAAATCATATCTCTAATGTCGAGGGTCTAATTCTCGTTGTTGGCCAGGTATTTATTTATTTAGTCTTCCCCTTCACTCGTACTTTCGTATTGATAATTATTCCCTTTATTCATTTTATTTAATAGAATTTACCTCCTTAAATTTATTTTCTCCATTTATTAATTATTATATATTATTTTCAATCTAAATTATTCTGTTTTTTTTTTAATTACAAACATCTTTGATATCCCAAACTTTCATATGAAAGCACGTTCTCAAGCTTACTTGAATCACGTTTGATAGAAAGCGACGTTTATTCTATAATCGTCTATTCTTAATCTTTAAATGAAATATAATCCGAGGGTAGTTGCGAAACAAAAAGCATCATATATATTTAAACTAAAAAATTGAAGCGCTACAAAACGGGAATGCTACCACTAAAACGAATGACCATTTTGTGCCCCAGAATTTATTTTTCTACATAGTAACCGATATTCTTAGTGAATTTTTACAGGAACTTCTTCTGTAGCATGTCAATGACAGTGGTTGCTTTCTTATAGTCTCACAGTGTCAATATCGACAACAGAGAGATAAAACCTTCAGGTTATGAATGCATAAGTTCAGTCATCATAACAATACGATTTGCAATCACCTCTGATCGAATCCGGCGAAATTATAAAAAAGTAGGAGGCATTGCGTTTGGAATACCCTTCGTACATTTGTTTTTCAAATAATCTAACTCCTCTCCCCCAAAACACGAAATTTCATGACAACTTTTTTGTTACAATGTAATCTATACTCCTATAAATTCGTTTTTCTTTTGTGTGTATTGATATTCATATTAAAAACCCTCTTTTCTATTTATTTAAAAAGAAAATACAATTTTCTTATATATGGGTTGTGGGATTGCATTCACTAGTAAAAGATCTAGCTAATTTTCATATTCTTTTAAACATTCATTTTAATTAATTCCCTATTAGTTTTTCGTTTTCTTATGGGCTGATCATCTTTAGTTAACTATTACGTGTAATTACATTTATGCAGATATTCTACATGATTTATACTTGCATAATATTTGCGTAAAAAGCTTACAGTAAACAAAATTGTTTCCATATATATTTATGTATACGTATATATATTTTTTTAATCTATCTATCTATCTATCTATCTATCTATCTATCTATCTATAAAAGTGAACGTATCTGTGTGTGTCTGTGTACATTTCCTACGCAATAACTTTGTCAATTTTAAGTCTAAAGACTCGAAATTTGATATACAGGGTACTGAGATTTTGGCAAATCTTTGTGATCCATTTTCGGCCAGAAATTTGGCTGTTAAGGGGTCAAAGTTCAACGATTTGACCTTTGAGAACTCTGCCAAATTCCTCCGCCAATTTGGGGTCTAAAGACTTGAAATTTTAGTTTCAGCTTCCTTGGACATAGATCTAACTTAATAACTTGATTTGAGCCAAAACCAATAAATTTTAAGGGGTCATAATATGGGTCAAAGTTACAAAAAAATTTCTACCAAATTACTCAGGCACTTTCTGGTCTAAACATCTGAAATTTTACATAAAGGGTATTCAGAGATAGGGCAAGCTTTTTAATCGGTTTGGGTTGAAAATTTTTAGTTACCAATATATAAATGTATGTATGTATGTATGTTTGCATGTGTGCCTAAAACTTTCGACGGAGGCGACGGATTTTTACAAGATCAGTATCGTTTTTAAGTTCGACCTTTCAGACGACAGATATTGAAAAATTGGCTAAAAACATTAATATTTTCACCTTCAACTGGCCACTTTTCTACACGGGGCTGGGGGTCCTTTTGTCGCCGATATTTTTTAAAGTCGTCCTCTCCTTTCGATTGTCTAGCCTTAATAAAAATCCACGTCACTTCCGGTTTGGCGCTGGTCGTAACAACAAAGACGTCAGATTATTTTGCCCCGTTCTTTTCGTCCTTCGCGGTACGGGTTCGAGTCTGCCTTTCTACTACTACTTTTATTTTTGCTCAATATACACATAACAACACCCGGGCAACGCCGAGCTGAAATGCTAGTCTATATATCTATAAAAGTGAACGTGTCTGTTTGTCTGTGTATGTGTGTGTCTGTCTGTCCGTCTGTGTGTCTGTGTACATTTTCATTCGCAATAACTCTATCAATTTTCAGTTTACAGATTCGAAATTTGATATACAGGGTACTGAGATTTGGGAAAATCTATGTGATCGGTTTTCGGTCAGAAATTTCGCTGTTAAGGGGTCAAAGTTCAACGATTTGACTTTTTAGAACTCTACCAAACTCCTCCGACAATTTTGGGTCTAAACACTTGAAATATTAGATATAGATTCCTTGGACAGGGATCTAACTTAATAACTTGATTTTAGCCCAAAGCAATAAATGTTAAAGGCTCATAATAGGGGTCAAAGTTTAAAAAATTGACCGCTTTTTTTTTGCTCAACATACACCTCCAAACACCCGGGCAACGCCGGGCTGAAATGCTAGTTTATATAAAATAATGATTAACGTAAGAATTTTCAATGCAGCATTGAGTCAATTAAGACGAAGAGTGAATCGTATTAAGTTCTTCGGATTGTGAATTGTTTTCTACTTCATTTAATTGTGTTTTATTAGTTTAAGATTCACGTGTAACTGTCGGTGTACTACATTTACAATTATCTTGTAACCTATTTAATTGACAGACACTTGAATCTTAATAAGACACCTGATTGCCGGCGAGTATTCGTGCATTGCCTTATATACACACATTTAAATAATTACAGCTAATAAACAAAACGCTTTATCTTCTAGTCATTACTTCTATGCAATCAAAACGGGATTTGTCTTCATTTTTCTTACAATTAAATTGTTTTGATTCCGTTTCTACGATGAATTTATTTCCACGTATGTGTGCAGTAATCAGCGAGTGTAGCATTTTATAATTACGAGTTTCATCACTATAGACTGACGTTTGAATCGCGCCTATCTTCCATCCTATTGGCATTGGTTTCCCCGATATTTCTTTCTACCCAGAATTCTTTCTAGAAAGACATCTGGTACTTACGGGAGGTACCACGTGAAGGTTGACAACATCCCAAGTGAAAGTGATTTTATGGAACGAACTGGATTCGAACTGGGAACACTAAAGGCGTCACTAAGTGTCCTTAAACACTTAATCCCGTCATCTCTCGTAATAAAGACCAATGTGCATTAATTTGTGGCGATGAACAATATTGGTTTGCAAATAATTGGAACAAATAATAGTAACAAAACAAAATCACAAAACAACAATTGTTTATTATGATATTCGATCCTGAAAAATAGCATAAAACATTACAAATGGAGACGAGTGTTTTATCCATAAACCGCCGCTCAAACGAAAATATTATGTATTTTAAACGTAATTATAATGTTTACAGGTTTGCGAAGCTACCTTCACGAACGCTAAAATCAAATCACACCGAATAGCTAACTCTCTTTTTTTCTTTGCTTCATTTGAATTCGCTCTCGTTTGTCAATTAAATTTTCACAGTAAAGTTTTAACTCAAAGTATTTTCAACCAATAAAACTGGTTTAAAACTCCAAAAGTAACAAGTCATTGTCAAAGTGATAAGTCGATGCGAACGTAGAAACACTTATGAGAACAGTACGACCAAATGAGTCTTTTTCCAAACGACACCTACCGATCGCACCTCGAACATGACTCCAAGAATGTATGCTTAACAACACCCAGGCCTTTGGCCCAAGGAGGCTAGGCAGAAAGGAATGTTTAATGACTAGGGCTAGGATAACAGCATATTCTTTTCATTGTTTTGACACTTGAGTGTGTATCCTTGATATCTTATATGCTTTTATATAGAGTGATTTGGTTTTCGGTTGATTAACTGTGTCTAACTGTGTCGGATATATACTCGAGAGTCAAAACAATGAAAAAAATATGCTGTTGTCATAGCCTTATTAATGACTCACATTCAAGTCTTCTTTATCTCGTGCCCACAATCATACACACCAGCAAGAGTCAAGCGACAACTACACACGACCTAACATGAACAAGGTAAACCAATTCACATACACAATGTCACGCTGCCAAATACTCACATACGTATATTACTTACATACGTATATTAGTAAGAAATTTTAATTTCTGACTACTTCGGCAACTGTCTTGACCAAAACATAAATTTGCATGAATAAACATTTACTAATACGAAAATCACCTTATTATTCTTACGAAATAAAAATATAAAAAATTTTGGTATAAAATTCCGTTTTTTTTTCTTCAATTTTGGCATTAACAAAATTCTATTTATATTTTATTTAGGACTTGCTAACTTGGAACACTTCTATCTTCTTAGTGTAGAATTTATTTCCATTGTAATATGCATGTCCATATATCTTTCATTTTTTCTCTTCGCTAAAACACAACCATGTTGTTTCATTTAATCAATTATTATTTCATGTTCTTGTATGTGCAGTTCTTGAATATGTGTAGTTCTTGAATATGTGTAGTCCTTAAATATTTCTAGTTCTTATATATGTGTAGTTCTATAACATGTGTAGTTCTTAAATATGTATAGTTCTTAAATATGTATACTTCTTAAATATATGTAGTTCTTTAATATGTGTAGTCCTTAAATATTTCTAGTTTTTAAATATGCATCCTGCTTAAATATGTATAGTTCTTAAATATGTATACTTCTTAAAAATGTATAGTTCTTAAATATTTCTAGTTCTTAACTATGTGTAGTTCTAAAATATGTATAGTCCTTAAATATTTCTAGTTCTTAAATATGTGTAGTTCTATGATACGTATAGTTCTTAAATATGTATAGTTCTTTTATATGTATAGTCCTTAAATATGTATACTTCTTAAATATGCGTAGTTCTTAAATATTTTCAGTTCTTAAGTATGTATAGTTCTATTATATGTATAGTTCTTAACTATGTATAATTCTATTATATGTATATTCTTAAATATGTGTAGTTCTTAAATATGTATACTTCTTAGATATGTGTAATTCTTAAATACGTGTAGTTCTAAAACATTTCTAGTTCTTAAATATGTGTAGTTCTTAAATATGTATAGTTCTTTGATATGTGTAATTCTTACATGAGTATAGTTCTTAAATATGTGTAGTTCTTAAATATGTGTACTTCTTAAATATGTGTAGTTCTTAAATATGTGTAATTCTTAAATATGTGTAGTTCTTAAATATGTGTAGTTCCTAAATATGTGTAGTTCTTAAATATGTGTAGTTCTTTAATATGTATAATTCTAAAATATGTGTAGTTCTTAAATATGTTAGTTTTAAAAGTGGTTCTTAAACAGGTTAGTTCAAATATATGTGTAGTTCTTAAAAATGTGTAGTTCTTAAAAATGTGTAGTTCTTAAAAATGTGTAGTTCTTAAAAATGTGTAGTTCTTAAAAATGTGTAGTTCTTAAATATATGTAGTTCTTAAATATGTATAATTCTAAAATATGTGTAGTTCTTAAACATGTTAGTTCTAAAAATGTGTAGTTCTTACATATGTGTAGTTCTTAAATATGTATAATTCTTAAATATGTGTAGTTCTTTAATATGTGTAGTCCTTAAATATGTGTAGTCCTTAAATATGTGTAGTTCTAAAATATGTAGAGGTCTGGAATATATGTAGTTCTTAAATATGTGTAGTTCTTAAATATATGCAGTTCTTAAATATGTAGAGTTCTTAAATATGTGTATTTCTAAAATATATGTAGGTCTTAAATATGTATAGTGTTTTTATATGTATAGTTCTTAAATATGTATAATTCTTTAATAGGTGTAATTCTTTAATATGGGTAGTTCTTAATTATGTGTAGTTCTTAAATAAGTTAGTTGTTAAAAATTTGTAGTTCTAAAATATCTGTAGTTTTTAAATATGTATAATTCTTAAATATGTGTTGTTCTTAAATATGTTAGTTCTTAAATATGTGTATTTCTTAGATATGTTCTGTTCTTAAATGTGCATAATTCTTAAATATGTATAATTCTTAAATATGTGTAGTTCTTAAACATGCGTAATTCTTAACTATGTGTAGTTCTTAAATATGTGTAGTTCTTAAATATGTGTAGTTCTTAAATATGTGTAGTTCTTAAATATGTATAGTTTTTGAATATGTTTAGTTCTTAAATATGTTTTGGTCTTAAGTATGTTAGTTCTTAAATATGTGTAGTTCTTTAATATGTGCAGTTTTTAAATATGTGTAGTTCCTAAATATGTGTAGGTCTTTAATATTTGTAGTTCTAAAATATGTTAGTTCTTTAAAATGTGTAGTTCTTAAATATGTGTAGTTATTAAATATGTGTAGTTCTTAAATATGTGTAGTTTAAAAATGTGTAGTTCTTAAATATGTATAGTTCTTAAATATGTGTAGTTCTTTAATATGTGTAGTTCTTTAATATGTGTAGTTCTTTAATATGTGTAGTTCTTTAATATGTATAGTTCGTAAATATGTATAGTTCGTAAATATGTGTAGTTCTTAAATATGTGTAGTTCATGTTCAGTTTCTGTTCTGTCGCCTCTTGGATCTTCCGACTACTCTGTTGTATCAATTAAGATAAAAATGAAATGTAATAAGTCCCCAGACGTACCTCTCCATCGTACAGTATATCGATACACTAAGGCTGACTGGGATAGTTTCCGTACATTTATATCTGATCTACCTCTGCATTCCATGTTTAAAAAGCATGTGTCCTCTATAGTATTAGACCTGACGGAATGGTTAATTGTAGGTATTGACCGTTTCATACCCTCGAAAACGTTTCAGCAAAAACCTAACAGCCAGCCATGGTTCTCTCCAGAATGTGCTGCTGCCATTGCGCACAGAAATCACATTTTCCACTATTTCCAACGTAATAGATGTATGGAAACTAAAGCCGCTTTCAGGACTGCCAGCAACCATTGTAAGAAAGTAAAACAGAACGCAAGAGAGTTGTATGCTCAATCTGTTAAGTCCAAAGTAGCTGAGCAGCGGCTTGGTTCCCACCAGTTTTGGCAAATAGCAAACAGAATCCTGAACAGAAGCGTGTGCTCCATCCCAACTATTATCAATGGACCTGAGGTAATCTCGTCAGCATCAGACAAAGCCAAACTCTTTGTCAAGAACTTTGCAGCTAATTCTACCCTTTGCGATCAAGGCCGCCAACCCCCAATATTTCCTCCTGTATCAGAAAACACGCTATGTGACATATGTATATCTGTACGTGATGTTGCCAAGCTAATCAAAAACCTTGATTCCAGTAAAGCAACCGGCCCTGACGGTATTCCAATTATAGTACTAAAAAAACTTCCACCAGAACTAGCGCCGATTCTTACAAAACTGTTTAAACGTTGTCTTAAGGAGAATAGTTTCCCATCACCTTGAAAATTTCATCAGTATGCCCTGTATTTAAGAATTCAGGTGATCGCTCATCCCCCTCTCAGTACAGGCCACTAAGTCTCCTGTGCGTCATGAGTAAGTTGCTGGAATCTGTGTTAAATACAGAAGTAATCAACCATCTCAACAAAAATAACCTACTTAGTGACACTCAATATGGTTTCCGTTCTGCTAGATCTACAGCAGATGTGCTTACAGTTATATCTCATAGGATTAGCAAATCTCTCGACGGAGGCAACCTTTCTAGGGCAATTGCTCTTGACATATTGAAGGCCTTTGATAGGGTATGGCATCAAGGTTTACTTCATTAGATCTCTAGCTATGGTATAGCTGGAAATGTCTTCTCAATTATTAAATCATTTCTTTCTGATAGGTTCATAAGAGTAGTAGTTGAGGGGCAAAAATCAGAATCTCACAGTATTAATGCCGGTGTCCCTCAGAGGTCCATCCTGGGCCCAACTCTTTTCCTGATCTACATTAATGATCTTCCAAATCACATCCTTACATCATTTGTAGACATTTATGCTGACGACACTACCATTTATGGTAGCACATCTAAGACAGTAAACGACCAAGTTCTCTCCAATTTTCTCTCCTTTGATCTTGAGCACATAGTACAATGGGGTAAGGAGTGTCTGGTTACTTTTAATGCATCTAAAACCAAGCTTCTCTCTTTACATCATCAACATTCTGATCCACATCCGACATCAATTGAAATGAATGGCTCTCGTCTTGAGGAGGCCTCAAGTTTTGACAAGCTTCTTGGCTTGACCATTACTCCTGATCTTAAATGGAACACGTACATCAAATCTGTTGCCAAGGCCGCTGGAAAAATGGTGGGATCTTTCTATCGATCCGGTAGATATCTCACTGCTGATGCTATTCTCTATCTATATAAGAGCCAGGTACGTCCAAGGATGGAATACTGTTGCCACATCTGGGCAGGAGCTGCTAGAAAGGACTTGGCCTGCCTTGATAGAGTTCAAAATAGACTTCGTAGCCTCGTAGGAGATGTCCTTTTCTCCTCCTTGCAACCTCTATCTCACAGAAGAGATGTTGCGAGCTTGTCTCTGATGTATCGTTATTTTCATGGAAAGTGTTCGACTGAGCTTCAATCTACGGTCCCCCCTCGCCAAACTTTCAAAGAAACACTCGTCTAGCTGTAAACACTATCAATAATTCCCCCACTCTTTATCTGTGCCTAAACCTAAACATAGATTCTATGAACAAAGCTTCTTTCTTAGAACTGCACGCCTGTGGAATTGTCTTTCGTTTTCCTGCTTTCCGGCTGACTACAATATGGTTGTCTTCAAGTCTAACGTAAATAAGTTCTTGATGAGCCGTTCCATATAAGTTATCAAATTTACCAAATTTTCACTACTAATGATTACTATATTGTCCAATTTCTACTGTACACTCTTTAACCCTTATCCTTGAGTGACCTCTTGGCCTTGATAATGCGGTGATGGGTATGTAAAAAAAGTTCTTAAATATGTGTAGTTCTTAAATATGTTGAGTCTTGAATATATTAGTTCTTAAATATGTATAGTTCTTAAATATGTATAGTTCTTAAATATGTATTGTTCTTAAATATGTATAGTTCTTAAATATGTGTAGTTCTTAAATATGTGTAGTTCTTAAATATGTGTAGTTATTAAATATGTGTAGTTATTAAATATGTGTAGTTCCAAAATATGTATACTTCTTAAATATGTATAATTCTTAAATATGTACCATTCTTAAATATGCGGAGTTCTTAAATATGAGTAGTTCTTAAAGATATATAGTTCTTAAATATGTGTAGTTCTTTAATATGTATAGTTCTTAAATATGTATACTTCTTAAATATGTATAGTTCTTAAATATGTGTAGTTCCTAAATATGTTTAGTACTTGAATATGTGTAGTTTTTAAGTATGTATAGTTCTTAAATATGTTAGTTCTTAAATATGTTAGTTCTTAAATATGTTAGTTCTTAAATATGTTAGTTCTAAAATATGTTAGTTCTTAATATGTTAGTTCTTTAATATGGGTAGTTCTTAATTATGTGTAGTTCTTTAATATGTATAATTCTTAAATATGTGTAGTTCTTAAATATGTATAATTATTAAATATGTATAGTTCTTAAATATGTGTAGTTCTTAAATATGTGTAGTTCTTAAATATGTGTAGTTCTTAAATATGTGTAGTTCTTAAATATGTGTAGTTCTTAAATATGTATAGTTCTTAAATATGTGTAGTTCTTAAATATGTTAGTTCTTTAATATGTGTAGTTTTTAAATATGTGTAGTTCTTAAATATGTGTAGTTCTTAAATATGTATAGTTCTTAAATATGTGTAGTTTTTAAATATTTTTAATTCTTAAATATGCGTAGTTCTAAAATATGCGTAGTTCTAAAATATGCGTAGTTCTAAAATATGTGTAGTTCTAAAATATGTATAGTTCTAAAATATGTATTGTTCTTAAATATGTATAGTTCTTAAATATGTATACTTCTTAAATATGTGTAATTCTTAAATATGTGTAATTCTTAAATATGTATAGTTCTTTAATATGTGGAGTTCTTAAATAGGTGTAGTTCTTAAATATGTGTAGTCCTTAAATATGTGTAGTCCTTAAATATGTATAGTTCGTAAATATATGTCGTTCTTAAATATGGATTGTTCTTGAATATGTGTAGTGCTTAAATATGTATGGTTCTTAAATATGTATAGTTCTTAAATTTGTATAATTATTATTTGGTAGTGGAAACTTTTTGATAACGCAGATTTAAATTGGGCCATTTTGTGTTATCTCTGCTGGTCGGAAGTGATTTGATGCTCTGGCAGTAGATTCCAGAGTCAAGAGACATCTAGTTAAGTCATTTAAAGTTGGCAGGGACGTAATCTCTGCTAAAAGTTTTTTTTGGTGAGAGGTGTCCCGTAATCCGGCAATGATTTGAGATTTGATCATGTCCTCGGAAAATGACATTGCACATTGCTGGTTGCCACAATTGAAAGCGCAGAGCGTCGCTTGTGATTTCAACCGGGAAATAAAGGATGTGATAGTCTCCTGATCACTTTGCTTCATTACAAAGAATTGCTGACGGTATACCTCAGGATAATATATTCTAGCAGTTGTTCCTCTGTGGTATTATTCAGGTCATCTGGACCAATGAAGTTGAACAACATTTCGTTTACAGACTGCATACAGTTCATAGCTCATTTCGGATTCCTGTGGGGTCGGTAAGTTGCGTCATCTCTTTATAACGAAGCCATGCATCCTTAAAAATGACCCATTTGTTGTCTGACAATTTAGGTTCTATCACTGGTCGCTCGGATTTCACCTGTGAATGGCGCGACAATGGGGTGGGGGCGTGTTGCACGGTGGGCAGAAGGCGTGCCATGAGGTTCGTCATCTGTTCTTGCATGGCGAGTTGTTGTTGTTGCATTTGTAACATGAAAGAAATTGGGTCGATTTCTGTGTTTTGATAAAGCTTTTTTTTTACATGGGGTCACCACTTATCAAGGCCCGAAAGCCACTCAGGGGTAAGGGTTATTGCGTGTACAGTAATCAGTGAGATAGTATTGTAGTAATCATTAGTATTGGAGGTTTTGATAGAGTGTCTTACTTAAGGGAGCGGTTTGTCAGGAGTTTGTTTATGTTGGACTTGAAGACGTCCAAGTTGTAGTCAGGTGGGAAACAGGCAAGCGGCAGAGAGTTCCACTGGCGTGCATTTCTAAGAAAGAAGCTTTGCTTATGGAATCTACGTTTGGATTTAGGCACAAATAAAGAGTGAGGAAAATTATTGACAGCAGTTTCAGCCAGACGGGTGTTTCTCGTGAAAGATTAGCGAGGGGGGACGAGGGATTGGAGCTCAGACGAGCACCTGCCATGGAAATAGCGATAAAACAAAGACAGGCTTGCAACGTCTCTTCTGTGGGAGAGAGGTTGCAGTGAATAGAAAAGGGCATCCCCCACTAAGCCACGAAGTCTATTTTGTATTCTGTCAAGGCAGGACAGGCTGTTTTTAGCAGCTCCTACCCAGATGTGGCAGCAGTACTCCATCCTTGGACGTACTTGGCTTTTATATAGATAGAGAATTGCATCAGTAGTGAGATATCTTCTGGAGCGGTAGAAGGATCCCACCATTTTCCCAGCGTCCCTGGCAACAGATTTGATGTACGTGTTCCATTTTAGATCAGGAGTAAAGGTCAAACCCAGAAGCTTGTCAAAACATGGAGCCTCTCCAAGACAAGAGCCACCCATTTCAATTGATGCCAGATGGGGATCAGAGCGTTAATGATGTAAATATAGAAGCTTGGTTTTGGATGCATTAAAAGTGACCAGCCACCTCTTCCCCATTGTACCACGTGCTCAAGATCAGAGGAGAGAGAATTAGAGAGAACTTTGTCATTTACGGCCTTTGATTAGTTGCCATAGATGGTCGTGTCATCAGCATAGATGTCAACGAATGATTTAAGTATGTGTTTTGGGAGATCATTGATGTAGATCAGGAAGAGAGTTGGGCCCAGGGTGGACCTCTAAGGGACCCCAGCATTAATAGTGTGGGCCTCTGATTTATGCCCATCAACCACTACTCTTATGAGCCTATCGTTTAATTATTGAGAAAACATTTCCAGTAATACCGTAGCTGGAAATCCTGTGAAGTAGGCCTTTATGCCATACCTTGTCGAAGGCCTTTGATATGTCAAGAGCAATTGCCCTGGAAAGGAAACCTTTGTCAAGAGATTCACTAATCCTATGTGATATAACCGTTAGCACATCTGCTGTAGATCTTGCAGAGCAGAAACCATATTGCGTGTCACTAAGAAGGTTGTTTCTGTTGAGGTGGTTGAATACTTCTTTATTTAATATGGATTCGAACAACTTACTCATGACACATATGAGACTTATTGGTCTGTACTGAGAGGGAGATGATTTTTCACCTGAATTCTTAAATACAGGGCATACTGATGAGGGTTTCCAGGGTGTTGGAAAGCACTTCATTTGGGTTAGACATTTTTGTGTTTACCTAGAGTGTCAAAGTGTATAGAATATGTATAGTGACTGGATATTACATAAGTGGATATTAAAAAACAAACAAAGGAACGAATAAAGTTTACCACGTGGTGAGGATGCGTCCTTTGTCGTTCGTATGTATTTTCATGTTTCTTATTTAGGATAGGTCGTTGTATTTTTCCTTTGTTTTGTTATTTTTTGTTTTTATCCGATTTCTGACACCATGTATAGTTAAGAGGGAAGGGCCTCACTCATGAGGGAAAGACAACAAGACACGGTAGTTAACCTCGAAAAGCGACGTACATGTGTACCTTTATTGGGTCCGCCATGACAGTCTTTTTCTCTCTTCTTCCTGGAGAGCTCGGGTCAAGGGTACATAACTCGTTTACATCGTGGAGGAGAATTGGGCATTTTCTGTTGATTAATGTGAATGTTGTTGTCGAAGTTCTGATGCATTTCATTCATTTGTTGGCAGTACTCTATCGCTGTAATGGCTTCGCCCGCATTCAGAAAACTGGAATGGATGAGACCGGTTGCAGACTACCAAACAACCAGCATGACCTTCTTTTGGGGCAACTCTGGTTTTGGGAAATGTCGTGGAACTTCATCGGTATCTAACAACTGAGCTGAGCGTCGCCGGTTGTCGAAAAAAAAAAAAAAACTCACCTTTCATCGCCAGTCATAATCCGGTCGAGAAACAGGTCGTTCTTGTTGCATAAAAAAAGGGAAGATGACATTTCATAACGGCGTTTCTTTTGTTAGTCGGTTTAATTCGCGAGGCACATATTTATTAATATTTTTTGTCTTCCCAATCTCTCTCAAGTGGTTGAAAATCGTCGAATACGTCACGTCTAATTTAGAAGCAAGTTCTAGAACAGTTGTGCATGGATTGGCTTTGACTAAGGCCCTTAATTTATCATTATCAACATCCGATAGCCGACCACTACGCTCATCATCTTCAAGACCTTTGTTGCAATATTTTTGCCCTATAATGGGGTAAGATTCCGCACAGTCGATAAATTCTATTTATAAACGATGCTGCTAGGAACTGACGAATCGAATTAATTCACGTCCTGCTACTAACAAATCAGAAACCAGAATTGCTCCATAAATATTAAACCTTTCTGTAGCAACTTCGCATATGTTTTCTTTGTGTCAACACGGGAAGAATCTTTTGCACTGGATTCCAACTCGAGAACTGTCTACTGAGAATCAGTCACCTCCAGGACTTGTGTAGAACAACGAACCATCGGAAACTGTTCTGAGACTAAACATGGCTTACACTTCTAGATAGAAGTTGCCGCCACGAACTTTCTTCAACCACCATTATGCTGTGCGTTCAGTAGTGGTGATTGGGCCAAACGTTTATATCGCAAGCTGTTTCAGCATGTTTTGACCTAACTTTAATTGAAATAAGAAAATTATGCGAATTTGCTTTTTTTCCATCTTGTACTCAACGTTTCGATAATAAGGCATAATTGTTGTAAAATAATTGTAATTTAAACGATGACGGAGCGGAAAACATTCTTTAAAATGATACATAATGTAAGGGGTTTATAATGAAAGTTTAGATCGCCTGAAAGTTTAGATCGCTTGAAAGTTTAGATGGACTGAAAGTTTAGATGGACTGAAAGTTTAGATGGACTGAAAGTTTAGATGGACTGAAAGTTTAGATAGGCTGAAAGTTTAGATCGTTTGAATGTTTAGATGGACTGAAAGTTTAGATGGCCTGCAAGTTTAAATGGCTTGAAAGATTACATGGTCTAAAAATTTAGATGGCTTGGGAGCTTAAATGGGTTGAAAGTTTAGATGGCCTGAAAGTTTGGATTGTTTGAAAGTTTAGATAACTTGAAGGGCGAGTTGATCAGAAGGCTTAATGCGTAATTACTCAGAAGAAAGGATACGATTCATCTATATTCAACTTCTCTCAGAGAGTTTTAAGAACTCTATAAAAATTCTTGTAAAATTTGCAAACATTCTATTTGTTCGATGATGTACGAACTTATATGAGTATTACAATAGCAAGGCATTGGCAGATTGTAAAAAAATTAAATGTAGCTCTTTGTATGAACTGCTTCGTTTTTATGTGTAATTTTTAATTTGTATGAATAGCTTCTTAGTTTCTAAAATATATCGCACGTACCAAGAGTCCTATTGATAAGAGAGCCAATATTTCGTTTTCTAAGAAAAATAGGTAACCTTTTCTTTTTAGTTTGTGTATTCTAACTTATTTTTTTGTATTTTGTTTCAACTCAATAGTAAAAGAAAAAAACTCTTAGACTTATAATAGGTTAATGGTTAAAATCTCCCCATTTCTTCATTCTACGCACATTTTATCCTTCTTTTAATAATAATATTTTTTCCTTGTACCCATTTGTCAATTATTTAATGGAATTCTGCCTTTTGGATTACATTAAAATATCTTCCAGTAACGCGATTCCTTTGGATTTTTACTTGTGGATACGGAACTTTAACCAACGTTTCTTGGATTTTACCTTTATTGGATTTTCTACTCTTCACCCGACCATCCATTCACGTGAAATCATTTTTCTTTTTTTCCATTCCTACTGCTTCACTATTTTTATCAAGTAAGCTCTATGGTTAACTTATTAGTTTCATTAAATACTTTTCAAGCAAAATCCGATTCAGCATTTCCTAAAGAGATTTGTTTTTAGTCATCCAAGAAGTAAATCCTAATGGATAAATCATAATTTTTTTTATGTTTTTTTTAATTAAATAAAAGTAGATGATGATTTTGACTCAACGGGTCACAGTAAGGTGTTGTACACACGCACGCATCCTCCATATATATATATATATATATATATATATATATATATATATATATATATATATATATATCAAACCCCATGGCCAACGTTAACCGCGAGAAATACAGTTGAAATTAACGTTTATATCAATGTTTAGACAGATAGAATGATCTTATGATTATCATATCATAATCTGCGCATGGGAGCTTAATTTACTGACTTTAATTTCAACTTAGAGTGCTCAACAATAAGAACCGAGTTCTTAAAGGGAATGACATAATTATGTATATATATATATATATATATATATATGTAACTACTTCATTTACTCACATAAAATTAATATACGAAAGTATAGATTTATGCGTAAAATTTAAGTATTTACTTCAAAAGTGCTCAATACGTAGGTAGAGCTAGTTAGTAATTTATAAAATATATATGGCGATTAAGCTACACTGAATATTCGGCGTTTCATCCACTCTAGGATTCCTCAGGCTCAGGTAAGCCTGAGAAATCCTAGAGTGGATGAAACGCCGAATATTCAGTGTAGCTTAATCGCCATATATATTTTATTGTTGAGCACTCTAAGTTGAAATTAAAGTCAGTAAATTACTATATATATATATATAATGTGTGTGTGTGTGTGTGTGACGTATGAGCTTCTGCCACAACTGTTCAGTTGTTCGGAAATCCACACATTATTTGTTTATAGTGGTGAAGACTGTGTAGAGCCAACCACACCGTTTGTTATTACTGCTAATCCTTGTCGGCGCAGGACTACCACAAGACAAAGCATACGCTATAACACTATAACGCAAGTTTTTTTTTTACATCAGTTACCTTCTTCTAGATGTATGTCTTAACGAAGATTAGTATGCCTTAACGAAGATTAGTATGCCTTAACAAAGATTAGTATGCCTTAACAAAGATTAGTATGTCTTAACGAAGATTAGTATGCCTTAACAAAGATTAGTATGTCTTAACGAAGATTAGTATGCCTTAACGAAGATTAGTATGCCTTAACGAAGATTAGTATGTTTTAACGAAGATTAGTATGTCTTAACGAAGATTAGTATGCCTTAACGAAGATTAATATGCCTTAACGAAGATTAGTATGTCTTAACGAAGATTAGTATGTCTTAACGAAGATTAGTATGTCTTAACGAAGATTAGTATGCCTTAACGAAGATTAATATGCCTTAACGAAGATTAGTATGTTTTAACGAAGATTAGTATGTCTTAACGAAGATTAGTATGTCTTAACGAAGATTAGTATGTCTTAACGAAGATTAGTATGCCTTAACGAAGATTAGGAAGTGCATTGTGAATTAATGCGCCCCCAGATACCAACCTGGAAATTTCTACGACTCGGCATATATATATATATATATATATATATATATATATATATATATATATATATATATATATATATATATATATATATATATATATGAATAAATGTTTGGAGGTACAAAATTTATAGATACATTTAAATAAAAGGGGCGGAAATCTCTCAAAAGCTCTTTCATCTATCATCTCGTCAGGAGAGAATCGATAGTATAAAATTAAATAACATAATGCCGAAATAAAGAGCAAAAGGGGGGAACGAGTAAACGAGTACTAAAAGTGCCAGAAAGTCGTCTTTATGTTATTTAATTTTATACTATCGATTCTCTCCTGACGAGATGATAGATGAAAGAGCTTTTGAGAGATTTCCGCCCCTTTTATTTATATATATATATATATATATATATATATATATATATATATATATATATATATATATATATATATATATATATTTGTTTTTGAAATAACGTTAATTTCAATGAATACCGTTCACATTGTTATTTTAAAAAACAGTCATCGTTAATTTTGAGTTAAGCTTAATGTGTCTATTTAATAGGTGCAGAGCATATATAGTGCAAAATTTTGTTGAAAATCCCAAGACTCACGTTTTCTTTTTTATAACCTTCGTTTATTTATTGTTAAGTTACATTATTGTTTCAGTTTCCCGGCCGTTTTTATTTTGGCCGTTCTCGCACCCCTCCCCTGACATTATTCACTCTTCCATCCCATCATAACGAACATTTCTGTAAAAGTCTGAGGAAGCTACAGACGACAAAAAAAAACGGCCGGGTAGCTGAAACAATAATGTAACTTAACAGAAAGATACGGTAATAAAAAATAAAGCGTATATATATATAGTCTTTGAAGTTTTTAACCTTTAAAACTATACAAAAAATATTTTTTATCATTCGTTAGAAAACCATCTAGTCAGTAAGTCATTTAATCACCTGCAAGCACTGCATCAACTCGCTCTCGAATTTACTATAATACCAACAATTTATTTTTCAAGGGATCATCAGTTGTTTACCATGAAACACTGTTTCGGGGAGTTAAAAAATAACAGTATATTACATCATGGCTCCCCAGCAGTGTTGATCAAACACCACCACCCTTAATCTTAGGAAGAAGACATGTTACAAACATTTGATCCAATTTCCTATTCTTAATTGAAATTACTAACCTTTTCATACTATAAAAATGAATTTCTTACCTGTGCGATTCATCAATTTCCACATTTAAAATGGATGCATTTTTTAATTTATCAGTCTTGTATTTATAAGATTAGGATTAATCCATTTAACTACTTATCACCCCCACTATGATTAGTATATATATATATATATATATATATATATATATATATATATATATATATATATATATATATATATATATATATATCCACGTGGCTGTCAGTCGAAGATGACGGAAAATATCTTTTACTGGTGTTCTGTTTTCCTGTTTTGCTCTGAAAAGTTTTGACACATTATTTGATTGACATCAACAAAGTATAACAATGTTCCAAGTGGATGACAGCATTAGTAATTTTCTTATTTTTTGTGTAAATCTTTTGCACCTGTCATTAAGAGATAGAAAAAGGTAGAAAAGAAGGGGAAGAGAGAAAAGGGTTTGGTGGCTACGTTGTGGGATGGCGGTGTACCGTCGAAAAAAAGACCCCACTTAGCTTTCTGCTGTTAATAAGAAATGGTATTAGATTACCGACTATTGAAGATAGCGACATTTTTTGAACTCATTGGGGCGTCTAATTTAAAGCTTGTTTTTTTTATCTTTGACTCTACGCGGCAATATTTGCGTGGCTACAAAAAAATATATCACAAATGGCACAGTATCCTTTCCTCTATTTCTCTCTCTCTTATATCTTTTTCACCCTCTTTTCCTCTCTGCATATATCTAATATATAAACAGCTACATGTCTGTCTGTCTGTTGATCTATCTGTTGATCTGCCTGTCGTTCTGTCTCTCTCCACATTTTCAAATTTTACCTTCGATTTTTTATGGACTGTTCGTTTATGGGTCTTTAGCCGGTTAAAATAGTTTTTAAGGGTTCAAAAATGGGTAAAAATTTAAAAAATCGTTAAACATTTTGTACATTAATCTTAGTTTATTTTAATTTTTATTTTTAATCGGTTTGTATGCGTGTCACATTGGTACAGTGCTAACGTCACCAGCATTGAATACTATAGTTCGGTTTCGATTCTAGCTGATGGCACCTACATGTTTTTTTTTAAACTTTTGAAATCACGACACTATAATAATATATACGAAATTTGGACAAATTAAAATATCATATTAAAGCTTATTTTACGCCACGGCAAAGTCATCCCCCTCCGCTAATATATATATATATATATATATATATATATATATATATATATATATATATATATATATATATTAGTGTTGGGACGATTAATCGGAATCGGGAATCAGAAAAATCGGAACATTTTTGGGTATCGGAATCGGTATCGAAAGAGAAAAAATTATTTTCCGATGCCAAAACGATTCTTTTCATTATTTTTTCTTTTTTAAAATTCTGTTTAAAATAAAACCTTTCAAAACTGGTAGTAATAATTAATAATAGAACAATAAAATAATAAATATTTATTGATTGTAAACTACCAGTAATGCTAAGATCTATAGATAACCCCTGCCCCTCCGTATAATGTAGTTTTACGTTAGAGAAAATATGTGCACGGTAACCGGGGGAAAATAGCAACTTTATAGTTAAATATTTAGAGATTTATGAAGAAGCGGAATCGGAATTGGTAATTGTATCGGAATCAGGAAAAATATTGGAATAGTCCCAACACTATATATATATATATATATATATATATATATATATATATATATATATATATATATATATATATATATATATATATCCTATTATAAATTTCTGTACTGTCTGTCTGTGGTGTGTGTGTGTGTGTGTGTGTGACGCGGTTTAAGTCAGCCTACAGGCAACCCACCCAGGCAAATTAGGTATCAAAATGAAGCTTATGACCCAGCAGATGTTTTAGTGGTATTTATATCCATGTTTGGTGTATGGAAATGCAAAATAAATGCAAAGAAATGCAGAGTAGTAGTGGTGATAGGAGTTAAATCGGTGGGAGTAGCAGCAGAGACAAAAATAGTAGTAGTGATAGGAGTTAAATTTGTGAGTAGCATTAGCAGCCGTAAGGCAAAGTGGTGGTGAGAGTCATTAAATCAGTGGGAGTAACAGAAGCAGTCAACGATTAATATTGGTTGAAAAATACAAGATTTCTTTTTTATTTTTAAAAAAATTACTTCTATTTTCTCCGTCTAATAAACAAAACAACAAAAAAGGAACTTTCTCTGCTTTGCAACCAAAAAAAAAGTAAGTAAGTAAAAAGGTTTCGATTAATATTGTTGAAAAATACAAGATTTTGTTTGTTTACTTTAAAAAAAAAATTACTTCCATTTTCTCCGTCTGATTAAAAAAAACAACAAAAAAAGGGACTTTCTCTGATTTGACCAGGGTGGCCAGTTTAGACCACCGGTCATTAAATAAAATAATACTTTTACCCATGTATCTCATACTTTTTTCATTATTATTGGTTGAAAAAATACAATATTTTCTTTGGACTTGTGGGTCGGCGCCGAGTTCTGCTGTCATACTCAGAGTTTATCAGGTCACCTGGTTGCACCAGGGGATCATCACACTCTTTAGCACATCCAGGTACACTTTGGTATTGACTTGCAAGCCGACTTCGAAGATGTGAGGTGGCATGATGTGGCCCTCACTTTAAACCTGACCAAAGACCATAATCGCGGCCGAAAACTTTGTTTTCATCACCCTGGGCATGCCCCTGTTATTCGTGACAATCTAGCAATGCACTTTGCTGGTGCTGGCAATGGTCCTGTTGTCATAACTTCTTCCAGTAGAGAGCATAGGTTGTACAGAGGTGCATCTTCAATCTCGCTCGTTGGAAATTGTCCCACTTTAAGACATGATAGAAGGCTCGTATCGCTGTTGGGATTTGTACACAACTGGCCAACTAGTAGATAGTCTACAAAAAAAAAAAAAATCAAGAAAACCAGTTTTGATTGAACGGAAATGGAATCATGTCGCCCTTTTTTATAGTGACAATTTTATTGTTCCACCCTGTAGGATGAGGATACAAAAGATTCAAGAAAACCAGTTTTGATTGAATGGAAATAGAATCATGTCGTCTTCTTTTATAGTGACAATCTTATCGTTCCACCCTGTAGGATGAGGATATTTCGGTAGTGTGTATTATTCTATGCTGGTGTTGTTTATCTTCAAATCATAAATATAAATGATGGCCGGTATTGTTTCAGTCAATACTAATTATGCCTCTTCATTCTTCAGCGCATACTTGATATCATGAACATAGTTTAGTGTAATAAATATGCAGTCTTTGGATTTTTATCGTTCATTCTTTAGATCCTACGTGGAAGAATATGAAGATGAACGCACTCAAACAGTCGCCTTGTGTGATGCCGATAAGTACAATGAAATGCTTATAAAACACCTCATTTACTTTAACCTTTGACCTGTGATCAGGTTACTTGTGATGCTTAGTACATGTAGTTCACATGCGTACTGCATTCTTTCTTCTAACCGATTTTTTGCTTTAAGGATAGTAAGTTGGAGTTTAAATTTAACAGCGTATTTACGCATATGAATATATAGTTAAAAATTCGCCCATGGATGCAGTATTGATTGAGATTGTCGGACAGACTTCCTCATCTTGGTTGTTATTGTCACAACGTTTCGGCCGTCTTGCCCTCCGTGACAATAACAACCAAGATGAGGAAGTCAGTCCGACAATCTCAATCAATGAAAACACCTCATCTCAAAAATACAGACAATTACTATGGATGCAGTATTATTGACACAGCTGGGCTAATGCATCTACCACTAATCTCTTACTCTTAAATAGGGCCCAAACACGTCTTAAATATAATAGGCCCCGCACTGTCAGCCAAGCTTTAACCCCTGACTCATCGTTGCAATGTCGCACCCTGTGCATATTTTACATGAAATTTAATTGAATGTGGTTTCATAAACTCATAGCATTTGTACACCATCGACATATGTATTATTGATTAACCGAACAAGCAGCAAAATTTCACCCCTTAACTGTTAAGGTCTCTTGATGCCTGAAAGCCTTCTACTCGAATAGTTTCTTCCCTCGAATCGCTAAACTTTGGAATTTCCTTCCTTTTTCTTGTTTCCTAGACTGTACTGAGCTGCAGAAGCTTAAATTTAATATGAGCAGACACCTAGCTGCTCAACTCCCCACAATCCCTTATTAGACACAATCCGAAATATTAATAATAACCCTATACGTTTCAAGTGGCAATATGTCTTGTTTGACTCAAACAAAACGGTACTTGTCTGCTGATCAAATTTGGATGAGACTCAATGTTTTTTTTTTTTGTTTTTACAAAAGAAGTCACCACTTATCAAAGGCGGTAGGACACTCGAGGATAAGTGTTAATGAGTGTATAGTAGTGAACGGGACAATGTCGTAGTAATCATTAGTAGTGGAAATTTGGTAAATTGGATTACATAAGGGGATGATTCATCAAGAACTTATTCACGTTGGACTTGTAGACAACCATATTGTAGTCGGTTGGAATGCAGGAAAACGGAACAGAGTTTCACAGGCGTGCAGTTCTAAGAAAGAAACTTTGTTCATGGAATCTTAGTTTGGGTTTAGAGTGGGGGAAATTGTTGATGGCGGTTTCAGCTAGACCAGTGTTTTTCGTGAACGTCAGGCAAAAGGGACCATAGATTGGGGCTCAGACGAGCACTTGTCACCAAAATAACGATAAAGCAAATTTTCGATTAATATTGTTGAAAAATACAAGATTTTTTTTATTTACTTTTTAAAAAAATTATTTCCATTTTCTCCGTCTGATTAAAAAAGAAAAAAAAGGGACTTTCTCTGATTTGACCAGGGTAGTCAGTTTAGACCACCGGTCATTAAATAAAATAATACTTTTACCCATGTATCTCATACTTTTTTCATTATTATTGGTTGAAAAAATACAATATTTTCTTTGGACGTGTGGGTCGGCGCCGAGTTCTGCTGTCATACTCAGAGTTTATCAGGCCACCTGATTGCACCAGGGGATCATCATACTCTTCAGCACATCCAGGTACACTTTGGTATTGACTTGCAAGCCGACTTCGAAGATGTGAGGTGGCATGATGTGGCCCTCACTTTAAACCAGACTAAAGACCATAATTGTGGCCGAAAACTTTGTTTTCATCACCCTGGGCACGTCCCTGTTATTCGTGACAATCTAGCAATGCATTTTGCTGGTGCTGGCAATGGTCCTTTTGTCATAACTTCTATCAGTAGAGAGCATAGGTTGTACAGAGGTGCATCTTCAATCTCGCTCATTGGAAATTGTCCCACTTTAAGACATGATAGAAGGCTCGTATCGTTGTTGGGATTTGTACACAACTGGCCAACTAGTAGATAGTCTACAAAAAAAAAAAAAAATCAAGAAAACCAGTTTTGATTGAACGGAAATGGAATCATGTCGCCCTTTTTTATAGTGACAATTTTATTGTTCCACCCTGTAAGATGAGGATATTTCGGTAGTGTGTATTATTCTATGCTGGTGTTGTTTATCTTCAAATCATAAATATAAATGATGGCTGGTATTGTTTCAGTCAATACTAATTATGCCTCTTCATTCTTCACCTCATACTTGATATCATGAACATAGTTTAGTGTAATAAATATGCAGTCTTTGGATTTTTATCGTTCGTTCTTTAGATCCTACGTGGAAGAATATGAAGATGAACGCACTCAAACAGTCGCCTTGTGTGATGCCGATAAGTGCAATGAAATGCTTATAAAACACCTCATTTACTTTAACCTTTGACCTGTGATCAGGTTACTTGTGATGCTTAGTACATGTAGTTCACATGCGTACTGCATTCTTTCTTCTAACCGATTTTTTGCTTTAAGGATAGTAAGCCGGAGTTTCAATTTAACAGCGTATTTACGCATATGAATGTATAGCTAAAAATTCGCCCATGGATGCAGTATTATTGACACAGCTGGGCTAATGCATCTACCACTAATCACTTACTCTTAAACAGGGCCCAAACACGTCTTAAATATAATAGGTCCTGCACTGTCAGCCAAGCTTTAACCTCTGTCTCATCGTTGCAATGTCGCATCCTGTGCATATTTCACATGTAATTTAATTGAATGTTGTTTGATGAACTCATAGCATTTGTACACCATCGACATATATATTATGTATTAACCGAACAAGCAGCAAAATTTCACCCCTTAACTGTTAAGGTCTCTTGATGCCTGAAAGCCTTCTACTCGAATAGTTTCTTCCCTCGAATCGCTAAACTTTGGAATTTCCTTCCTTTTTCTTGTTTCCTAGACTGTACTGAGCTGCAGAAGCTTAAATTTAATATGAGCAGACACCTAACTGCTCAACTCCCCACAATCCCTTATTAGACACAATCCGAAATATTAATAATAACCCTATACGTTTCAAGTGGCAATATGTCTTGTTTGACTCAAACAAAACGGTACTTGTCTGCTGATCAAATTTGGATGTGACTCAATGTTTTTTTTTGTTTTTACAAAAGAAGTCACCACTTATCAAAGGCGGTAGGACACTCGAGGATAAGTGTTAATGAGTGTATAGTAGTCAACGGGACAATGTCGTAGTAATCGTTAGTAGTGGAAAGTTGGTAAATTGGATTACATAAGGGGATGATTCATCAAGAACTTATTCACGTTGGACTTGTAGACAACCATATTGTAGTCGGTTGGAATGCAGGAAAACGGAACAGAGTTTCACAGGCGTGCAGTTCTAAGAAAGAAACTTTGTTCATGGAATCTTAGTTTGGGTTTAGAGTGGGGGAAATTGTTGATGGCGGTTTCAGCTAGACCAGTGTTTTTCGTGAACGTCAGGCAAAAGGGACCATAGATTGGGGCTCAGACGAGCACTTGTCACCAAAATAACGATAAAGCAAAAACAGGCTCGCAACGTCTCTTCTGTCGGAAAAAGGTTGAATGTGAAGAGAAAAGGGCACCCTCCCACTAGGTTACAAAGTCTATTTTAACCTCTGTCAGGGCAGGATAAAGTTTCTAGCAGTTCCTGCCCAGATGTGGCAACAGTACGTGGATATAGAAGCGTGGATATAGAAGCGTGGATATACTTTCCATGTCTAGCCACACTGATGAGTCATAGACTGCGAAATATGTCTGTTAATTATATATATATATATATTTTTTTTTTTGCGGGGTACAAAATTTTATTATGGCTATGTAAAGACTAAATTTAAACTTGTTCGAAAACATTTATTTTAGATTGTGAAATTAAAAAATAAAAATTAATGTGTCAGATGACCGGTTTCGAAGCTCGCTCAACAGAGCTAAAATCGAGCTTAATTACGTTTTAAAAAGAAAAGGGGGGAACAATGAATCGGAGATGAAAAAGTAGGGGGGAAATATATGTATTAAAAAAAAGTGGGGGTGGATTAATTATTAAATAGAAACTAGATTAAGCCCTAAGAGATTCTCTTTTTGTTTGCAAAGAGAAGGTCTCAGAGTCTTAATATATATAGTTTCTAGAATTTTAAGATGATAAAGAGAGTGCGACTTGCTAAGAATGGAAAAAAAAGTCCGCACTAAAATTCAAAGCGCAAATACGATTATTTATAAGGTGCTCTCCTATAGATAAGCCATGGATATTGTTCAAAACGTCCGAAGGTAGGTAGTTTCCGTTTCGAATTTTGGATCAAACATGTTGTTTTACCCTATTATCTAATCTTAATTCGAATTCTATTTTCTAATCTGAATCCTATTATCTAATCTTAATTCGAAGTCTATTTTGCTCAATTAGCAAGACTTTCCCCTGTTTCCGACAGTAAGGTTAGTGACCTTAAGGCGAAATTGAATGATATTGCTCATTCATATGCAGGTACACCAGTCTCGTTTAGTGAATCCAAATGGCGTAATGAACATTTCCGTGTTATCAAAACATTACGCCAGAATAAATCTCTTACTATCACTAAACCGGACAAAGGCTCTGGTGTTGTTATACTTGACCACCAGGATTATATCAATAAAATGATGACAATTCTCAATGACACCTCTAAATTTGAACAGCTAGGTCCGGTAGAGATACACGACTCTACTATATCTATTGAATCTAGATTCCAAAGACGTCTGGTTAAATGGGTGAAGAGTGGAGCTCTTTCTTCCTCCATTTCTGATTTGATCTGGTTCATTACGCCCCCGTCTCTATGGTTTACCTAAAACCCATAAGAGTGGGGTACCTTTAAGACCGATATTATCCATGATAGGTTCCGCCCAACATAAAGTAGCCAAATGGCTTACAAATATTTTAGAACCAGTTTTGGAAGAGTATAGTTCTTTCTGCATTAAAGATTCTTTTTCTTTTGCTAAATTTATGCAGAATTATACTCAGACTGACAAGTTTATGTGTTCTTTTGATATTGAAAGCCTATTTACATGCGCTCCACTCTCAGAGACTATTGATATATGTGCTGATGCCCTTTATCGCAGTCAACTCCCAACTCTCCCTATTCCTGTATTTTTGTGGAACTTATGGAATTCGTCACCATGTCGGTCGAATTCAGTTTTAATAACATTATGTACAGGCAGATAGATGGTGTTTCGATGGGACCAGCTCTGGCAAATATTTTCGTAGGTTTCCACGAAAAAGGTCTTTTATCTGGCTTTCAAAAACCAGATATTTATTTTCGTTATGTTGACGACACTTTTTGTCTGTTCAACAATGAAACGGAAGCAGATACCTTTTTTTGCATCCCTTAATAATATTCACCCAGTTCTAAAATTTAGTATAGAAAAGGGAAGTAATTCTTCCCTTCCTTTTCTAGATGTACTGGTGTGTAAAACACCTTCCGTTTTCTTGACTTCCATCTATCGTAAACCTACATTCACTGGTCTTTACACACGTTGGGACTCTTTTTGCGCCACCAAACAAAAATATAATCTTATCAACACCCTTATCCATAGGGCTTGTATGATATGTTCAGATAACAAATTAAATGATGAAGTCACATTTATTACCAAGACTCTTAGCAATAATGGTTTTCCATTGCAAATCGTGGAATCTACAATTAAAAATAAAATTTCTAATTTCAATAAAATTAAACAGGCATCTGTCGACAAATGCCCTATCTACCTACGCCTACCTTGGCTAGGTAATATTAGTGAAAGATTTACCAAGCAAATTTCTTCTGTCGTACAACAATGTTGTTGTGTTGTTTTTTCTTGTAAACACATTTTGTCTTCAATTTGTAAAGACGTTCTTCACCCCCACCATAACAATTCAATTATTTATTTATTTAAATGTAGCTGCGGTGTGCGCTACGTCGGGCGGACGTCTCAAAGATAAGATAATAGGGTAAAACAACATGTTCGATCCAAAATTCGAAATAGAAACTACTTACCTTCGGACGTTTTGAGCAATACCCATGACTCATCTATAGGAGAGCACCTTATAAATAATCGTATTTGCGCTTTGAATTTTAGTGCGGACTTTTTATCCATTCTTAGCAAGTCGCACTCTCTTTACCATCTCAAAATTCTAGAAACTATATACATTAAGACTCTGAGACCTCTTTGCGAACAAAAAGAGATCTCTTAGGGCTTAATCTAGTTTCTATTTAATAATTAATCAATCCCCCCTTTTGTTTTTATACATATATTCCCCCTACTTTTTCATCTCCGATTCATTGTCCCCCCTTTTCTTTTTAAAACGTAATTAAGCTCGATTTTAGCTCTGTTGAGTGAGCTTCGAAACCGGTCAGCTGACACATTCATTTTTATTTTTTAATTTCACAATCTAAAATAAATAATGTTTTCGAACAAGTTTAAATTTAGTCTTTACATAGCCATAATATATATATATATATATATATATATATATATATATATATATATATATATATATATATATGTATAAATAATATATATGTATAAATAATATATATATATATAATATATACATATATAATATATATATATAATATATACATATATAATATATATATATATAATATATATATTATATATATTATATATATTATATATATAATATATATATAATATATATATAATATATTATATATATGTATATATATATAGATAGATAGATAGATAGATAGATAGAGAGAGAGAGAGAGAAAGAGAGAGAGAGAGAGAGAGAGAGAGAGAGAAAATTCTATATAACTTTATCTATATGACAAGAAGATAAAATAACACCGGTCTATTGCAAAGAAAATAAAATATTGCAAATTTCCAGGATACAACTAACCACCGCACAAATGGTTGAGCTCAATGCTTAGTACTTAAAGTCAAACAGAGCTTATATATTATAACTCAGTAGAATACAAAATTAATGACATAATTGACAATTATGATTTGTGAATCAAACATAACAATATTCATTGTTGAGTACAATATATTGCGGAAATTTCTTATTTATTATCAATTTCACAACGGTGTATACAATTTGACATTTTAAAGAATATACTCATGAATACATAAATTGTTTATTAATTTAATACAGGCAGTATTATTTTTTAATTATGGCAGGTTAAATAAGAGGAATGAGTAATAGAAACTAAATGTATATTTGAGGATGATTTACATTTTTTTAAAGTGGGACAAGACAAGGTTAAAAACGTTTTATAAGGAATGGGTCTAATTTTTAAAATGTGGGTAAGACAGGGTTAAAAACAATTTATTAAGGAATTGTTCAACTTTTTAAAGATGTTAAGACAGGGTAAACAACGTTTTATTAAGGAATGGGTCAACTTTTTAAAGATGTTAAGACAGGGTAAACAACGTTTTATTAAGGAATGGGTCAACTTTTTAAAGATATTAAGACAGGGTAAACAATGTTTTATTAAGGAATGGGTCAACTTTTAAAAGATGTTAAGACAGGATAAACATCGTTTTATTAAGGAATGGGTCAACTTTTAAAAGATGTTAAGACAGAGTAAACAACGTTTTATTAAGGAATGGGTCAACTTTTAAAAGATGTTAAGACAGGGTAAACAACGTTTTATTAAGGAATGGGTCAACTTTTTAAAGATGTTAAGACAGAGTAAACAACGTTTTATTAAGGAATGGGTCAACTTTTTAAAGATGTTAAGACAAGGTAAACAACGTTTTATTAAGGAATGGGTCAACTTTTAAAAGATGTTAAGGCAGAGTAAACAACGTTTTATTAAGGAATGGGTCAACTTTTAAAAGATGTTAAGACAGGGTAAACAACGTTTTATTAAGGAATGGGTCAACTTTTTAAAGATGTTAAGACAGGGTAAACAACGTTTTATTAAGGAATGGGTCAACTTTTAAAAGATGTTAAGACAGGGTAAACAACGTTTTATTAAGGAATGGGTCAACTTTTTAAAGATGTTAAGACAGAGTAAACAACGTTTTATTAAGGAATGGGTCAACTTTTTAAAGATGTTAAGACAGGGTAAACAATGTTTTATTAAGGAATGGGTCAACTTTTAAAAGATGTTAAGACAGAGTAAACAACGTTTTATTAAGGAATGGGTCAACTTTTTAAAGATGTTAAGACAGGGTAAACAACGTTTTATTAAGGAATGGGTCAACTTTTTAAAGATGTTAAGACAGGGTAAACAACGTTTTATTAAGGAATGGGTCAACTTTTTAAAGATGTTAAGACAGGGTTAACACCGTTTTATTAAGGAATGGACACATTTTGCATACTGTCAGTCAAAGTCAAGTCTACATGCTTTCCTAGATTTTGTGTACAGTACATCCTGCATAATCGCTAATATGTACTATCTAATATATCTACTAGTCAACTCAACCACTTCAATATCTGATAGTATTACCTTTAAGAAAGAAAGCAAGTAATTTATTGTTTGGAATTGAAATGAATTGTTTGTGACGCCAATCACGCATCGTATACATATTTTTTATGGAATATTTGACCAATTTCTTTATTTATGTACTAGCATTTCAGCGCGGAATTGCCCGGGTGTTTGAAGGTGTATGTTGAGAAAAAAAAAAAAAAGAAAAAAAAGGAAAAAAAAAAGCGGTCAATTTTTTGAAAACTTTGACCCCTATTATGACTCCTTAACATTTATTGTTTTTGGCTCAAATCAAGTTATTAAGTTAGATCCAGGTCCAAGGAACCTATATCTACAATTTCAGTTGTTTGTATCCAACATTCACGGAGGAGTTTGGTAGAGTTCTCAAACATCAACAGCCAAATTTCTGGTCGAAAACGGATTACAAAGATGTTCTCAAATCTCAGTACCCTGTATATCAAATTTCGAGTCTTTAGACTGAAAATTGACAGAGTTAGTGCGTAGGGAAATGTACACAGACAGACACTAACTTATATATATATATATATATATATATATATATATATATATATATATATATATAAGCTGAATGTGTGTGTGTGTGTGTGTCTGGTCACGAATAGGCTCCTATATGGTTGACTATTTTAAAAAACTGATTACATATAATGATAGAAGATTTATCGAGACACAGAAATGGGTATGCTTGATCTGGCAGAAATATGTGATATATCACAAATTTTAACAAGATTTTTTAATATAGATCCACAGAATATTGTGATAAGTGTTTCAGTGTGAACATGTATGGTATAATAAATTATGGGGTTTATCTATTTTATTGTTACTTTCATCATATTTTGCTTTGGTTTTGATACCCCCAAATTCAACCCAAATTTACAACCCTTCCTTTTCGTAACTTATCATACTTTCATAAATCAGAGTCCATTTTCTGTAGGCTGTTTTTGAACCAAGTCAACGACGGGTACTTTTGCTAGTATATATATATATATATATATATATATATATATATATATATATATATATATATATATATTGCTACTGGATTATTTAACTGCTCATATTTATGCGTAATTAACATGTATCTTTGTAGCTGAATTGAAGAACAAGATTAGGGAAATTGATTACATGGTAAAAGTAACGAAGAAAGTGACTTCAACAAACAGGCACGTCTCTCTCTTTCCTGTCGGGTGATGGAATGAGGGAAGGAAAGATAAAGAAAAGATCTTTGTTTGTAGAAGGCCCAGTAATATACATATAGCGTTAATTTCATAAGAGGGCATAATCTGTTATGAAAAGGACGAGTTGGAAGCACGACGGCAATTAGTTTTTCGATAGCTAAGAGAGAGAGAGAGAGAGAGAGAGAGAGAGAGAGAGAGAGAGAGAGAGAGAGAGAGAGAGAGAGAGAGAGAGAGAGAGAGAGAGAGAGATCGGACGGTGAGAAATTACAGTTGAATTTAGTCGTGGGAAAGCAGGAATTCGACAAATATATTTCATTTAATTTCCTATTTTCATTCAATGTTACATTTCTTTTTTGCTAACAGTATATTCAGCGCGTATGACTATAACAAAAAATCTGGTATTTACAAATAATAAAAGTGAAACCATGACCCTAACAGTGTGATTATATTTAAGTAACTTTTGTATTTATATTTTACTTGAAAAAGAAAAACCTATATTATTTGAATGGATTCATTCTGTACGCTTTGCGATTAAAATGTGGGTTTAATCTTAAGCGTGACGGATGGAACGACAGTCGGGACCTATTGTAAAATTGAATAGACGTATGCAAACTAAGATGCGTCTGTTCAATCTGTGAATGAGAAATGAGAGTGACAGACCAAAAAATAAAATAAAATAAAGCTTTTTAAAAAGATTTTGAGCACATAATACACGATGCGTTCTTTCAATATATGGATTCGAGCAATAAGCATTACGGTTCGACCAATAAAGTATCTTACAGAGATTAATGACTGCATCAAATAAGATCCGCCTATTTAAACTGAGCGGATCAAGTAGGGTTTAAGGATCCCAGATAATAAGCAATATGAAAGAGATGAATTCGGATGTATATTGTTTTCTTCCGGTTGACTTGCACAAACGGATAATAAATCTTCCGGTTGACTTAACAAACGGATAATAAATTTCAATGTCTTTTTTTTTTTTCGTCACAAGTGCGATTTTTTTTAATGCCGGGAAAGCTTTATTTAAAAAATAAAAGGGGAGCACAAATATTTTTTTGGTGCGTTTTTGTTTTACAAAACATTTTAACAAATATTATAATTGTTCTCATTTGTCATTAAAAATTTTAATATTCGGGTTGTGTACGCGTTAAATGTTCTAAATTCTTATTTTCAATTTATTTAATTCCCTTTCCCTATATTAATAATTGACCTATATCAATAATTGATCTATACTAATAATTGACCTATATTAGTAATTGAACTATATTAATAATTGACCTATATTAATAATTGATCTATACTAATAATTGACCTATATTAATAATTGATCTATACTAATAATTGATCTATATTAATAATTGATATATATTATTAATTGACCTATCCTAATAATTGATCTATATTAATAATTGACCTATCCTAATAATTGATCTATATTAATAATTGACCTATACTAACAATTGATCTATATTAATATTTGATCTATATTAATAATTGATCTATATTAATAATGATCTATATTAATAATTTACCTCTATTAATAATTGACCTATATTAATAATTGATCTTATGACAAAAACGAAACAACGTATGCTTATTATCTATGTGTTTACTGTGCACGCAGGTCAGCCGAAAAAAAAAAACGATGTAGACCCAAATTTGTTTCCTTCATTTTGTTTATTTTCTGGGATCATTTAAATCTAATTGATCCAACTGAACGTTTAGCAATTAATATAGTGTATCAAAGTGAAGCACAACTGCCAACATACCGATTTACTTGATCAGTTTTTAGTGTTTTAACTTATTTGAAAGCGTTTATTAAGTTTGAAACATAAGTAATGATAAGTTAAGCTAGAACGACAGCAATGTGGCGGACACGAGGCTGTCATCATTGGAGTATAAATGATCGCTCAAAAATTGAAAATTAAACAAAACACTTATAGAAAACCACCCAATAAATGTAACGCCGACAGATAACCGAAAATGAAATTTAAAAAATAGCCTGTCCCACAACACTAACAGAAAACAGAGTACACAAAACACATTTTGCTATAAAAATATTTTTTTCGTACCCCCTCGAAAAATAACTACTTAAAATAATAACATTCCTTACGAATAAAAAAGTTTTTTTCAATAATATTTTTACAAAAAAAAAAAAAAAAAATTCATGAAACTTACCGTAAGTTGATTTCTTTTTTATTTTTTTTTTTTTTATTTCATTTCCATTTTTTTTCATCGAAATTAAGATATGATAAATGTTTTCTATTATAAGGTTTTCTTTTTTTTCTATAGTTTAAAAATTTTATAAGCATTCGGCATATTCCGGTGTTTTACGTAAGTTGCCGGAATATGCTAGCGCAACATCTCCGGAAAAACGGGTCGTTCTTTGAATAAGTACATTTCCTGTGACATCAAATTATATATGGCAAAGTGTTTAGCCAATGAAGCAGACGACAGTTAATAAATTGGAAGAATGGTCCCAAGACATTGAAATTGTTTGAAATTACAGTGAGAGAGTGTTATCGGTTCAGAACACGCTGTGACCGATTGGAAAACTTTCCTACGAGATATTTGTAAAGGTATTTCCTTAGGAATCTTCGGCAGAAAATCGAAAATCTTAAGAACCCCAACCCCCAAAAAACAAACAAACAAACAAACAAACAAAAAACAAACAAAAAACAAACAAACAAAAAAACTTACCTCTAACTTTAACAGAGGAAAAACGAAGTAGAACCCCCCCCCAAAAAAAACAAACTCTACCACTTCCCAAAATTTAGTGGTTTACGTGAGCTGCTGGAATATGCAAGCCCAACCTCTACAGAAAAAACGGATCGTTCTCTGCATCCCTTGACATCAAAAGATTTTTTTCTTTCTTTATAGATGATGCTGCATTTCACTATCTACGATTACACAGTATTTTGGGCAACGATCGTTGTATCACTCGCAATTGGTTTCTTCTTTTATTTTCATGGCAATTCGAACAAAACGACGAGTGACTTCATTGTCGGCAGCCGCAAACAGAAAGTCCTACCTTTGGCCATATCGCTCATGGTGTCATTCGAGTCAGCAATCATGGTGCTCGGCATGCCCGCCGAAGCCTATGTCAATGGTTTGATGTATATTTTAAGTTTGGTGGGATTCATGTTTGCACTTATAACTGCGGCCTTCATTTACGCAAGGTTTTTTCATGAACTTGGAATTACCAGTATTTACGAGGTAAGTACTTGATCCATTCACGCGTTATTAAATGAATTTAGTGTATTGCTAGGTTATGTTATCAAATGAATTTAGTGTATTGCTATGTTATGTTATGAAACGAATTACGAGTATTGATATGTTAGTTTATCAAATGAATTTAGTGTATTTATATGTTCTGTTATAAAATAAATTAAGTGCATTGATATGTTATCTTATAAAATAAATTAAGTGTATTGCTATGTTATGTTATAAAATGAATTTAGAGTATTGCGATATTATATTATAAATGAATTTAGTGTATCTATATGTTATGTGATACAACTAATTTAGTGTATTGATATGTTATGTTATAAAACGAATTTAGTGTATTCATATGTAACGTTATGAAATGAATTTAGTATATTGCTGTTATGTTATAAAATGAATTTACTGTATTGCTATGTTAATTTATAAAATGAATTTAGTGTATATAATCAAATGAATTTAGTGTATTTATATGTTATTTTATAAAATGAATTTTATGTATTTATATGTTATGTTATAAAATGAATTTAGTGTATCGCTTTGTCATGTTATAAAATTAATTCAGTTTATTTATATGTTATGTTATAAAATGAATTAACTGTATTGCTATGTTATGTTATCAAATGAATTTAGTGAATTTATATGTTATGTTATGAAATTAATTTACCGTAATGCTATGTTATGTAATAAAATGAATTTACTGTATTGCTGTTATGTTATCAAATGAATTTAGTGAATTTATATGTTATGTTATAAAATGAATTTACTTTAATGCTATGTCATGTAATAAAATTAATTTAGTGTATTGCAATGTTATGTTATGACATGAATTTAGTGTATTAATATGCTATGTTATACAATGCATTTTATGTATGTATATGTTATATTATAAAATGAATTTAGTGTATTGCTCTGTTATGTAATGAAATGAATTTAGTATATTTATATGTTATGTTATAAAATAAACTAAGTGCATTAATATGTTATGTTATAAAATGAATTTACTGTATTGCTATGTTATGTTATAAAATTAATTTAGTGTATTAGTATGTTATGTTATAAAATGAATTTAGTGTATTGCTCTGTTATGTTTTACAATGAATTTAGTGTATTGCTATGTTATGTTATGAAATGAATTTAGTGTATTTATATGTTATGTTATCAAATAAATTTAGTGAATTTATATGTTATGTTATAAATTAAACTTAGTGTATTAATATGTTATGTTATAAAATGAATTTAGTGTATTTATATGTTATGTTTTACAATGAATTAAGTGTATTTATATGTTATATTATGAAATGAATTTAGTGTATTTATATGTTATGTTATAAAATGAATTTAGTGTATTTATATATTATGTTATAAAATCAATTTAGTATATTTATATGTTATGTTATAAAATGAATTTAGTGTATTTATATGTTATGTAAATGGAATTAATTTAGTGTATTTATGTTATGTTATAAAATAAAATTAGTGCATTAATATGTAATGTTATAAAATGAATTTAGTGTACTTATATGTTATTTTATAAAAATGAATTTAGTGTATTTATATATTATGTTATAAAATAAACTTAGTGTATTAATATGTAATGTTATAAAATGAATTTAGTGTATTTATATGCTATGCTATTAAATGAATTAGGTTTTTTTATATGTTATGTTATAAATAAACTTAGTGTATAAATATGTTATGTTATAAAATGCATTTAGTGTATTTATATGTTATGTTATAAAATGAATTTAGCGTATTTATATGTTATGTTATAAAATGAATTTTGTGTATTTATATGTTATGTTATAAAATGAATTTAGTGTATTTATATGTTATGGTGTAAAATGAATTTAGTGTATTGCTCTGTTATGTTTTACAATGAATTTAGTGTATTGCAATGTTATGTTATGGAATGAATTTAGTGTATTTATATGTTATGTTATGAAATAAATTTAGTGAATTCATATGTTATGTTATAAATTAAACTTAGTGTATTAATATGTTATGTAATAAAATGAATTAAGTGTAGTCATGTGTTATATTATGAAATGAATTTAGTTTATTTATATGTTACGTTACAAACTGAATTTAGTGTATTTATATGTGATGTTATGAAATGAATTTAGTGTATTTGTATGTTAAGTTTTAAAATGAATTTAGTCTATTGCTATATTATGTGATAAAATGAATTTAGTGTAATGATATGTTATGTTATAAAATGAATTTAGTGTATTTATATGTGATATCATAAAATGTATTAAGTGTATTTCTCTGTTATGTTTTACAATGAATTTAGTGTATTGCTATGTTACGTTATAACATGAATTTAAGGTATTAACATGTTGTTATAAAATAATTTTTGTGGATTTATATGTTATGTTATAAAATGAATTTAGTGTATTTATATTTTATGTTATAAATTGAATTTAGTGTATTGCTATGTTATGTTATAAAATGAATTTAATGTAATGCTGTGTTATGTTTAAAATGAACTTAGTGCATTGCTGCGTTATGTTATAAAATTAATTTAGTGTATTTATATAGTATGTTTGAAAATTAATTTAGTGTATCGCTGCGTTATGTTTTAAATGAATTTAGTGTATTACTATGTCATGTTATAGAATGAATTTAGTGTATTGCTATATGATGTTATAAAATGAATGTAGTGTATTAATATGTTATGTTATGACATAAATTTAGTGTATTTATATGTTATGTTTTAAAATAAACTTAGTGTATTAATATGTTATGTTATAAAATGAATTTAGTATATTTATATGTTATGTTATAAAATGAATGTAGTGTATTTATATGTTATGCTATAAAATGATTTTAGTGTATTTATATGTTATGTTATAAAATGAATTTAGTGTATTTATATGTTATGTTATAAAAGCAATGCAGTGTATTGATATGTTATGTTATAAAAGGAATTTAGTGCATTTATATGTTAAGTTATAAAATGAATTTAGTGTATTTATATTTTATGTCACAAAATGAATTTAGTGTATTAATATGTTATGTTATAAAATCAATTTAGTGTATTGCTATATTATGTAATAAAATGATTTAGTGTATTATATGTTATGTTATTAAATGAATTTAGTGTATTGCTATGTAATGTTATGAAATGAATTTATGGTATGTAAGCGTTTGTTATAAAATTCAGTGTATTGCTGTGCTATATTTTGAATGAATTTAGTGTATTCCTGTGTTATAAAATGAATTTAGTGTATTACTATGTTATGTTATAAAATGAATTTAGTGTATTTATATGTTATGTTATAAAATGAATTTAGTGTATTGATACGTTATGTTATATAATTAATTTTGTGTATTGCTGTGTTACGTTTTAAAATGAATTTAGTGTATTTATATGTAATGTTATAAAATGAATTTAGTGTATTGCTATGTTATGTTATAAAATAAAGTTAGTGTATTGCTTTCTTATGTTTTAAAATAAATTTAGTGCATTGCTGTGTTATGTTTTAAAATGAATTTAGTGTATTGCTATGTTATGTCATAAAAATATTTTGTGTATTGCTATGTTATGTTATAAAATGAATTTAGTGTATTGCAGTGTTATGTTTTAAATGAATTTAGTGTATTGCTGTGTTACGTTATAAAATTGTTTTAGTGTATTACTATGTTATGTTATAAAATTAATTTAGTGTATTTATATGTTATGTTATAAAACGAATTTAGTGTATTTATACGTTATGTTATATAATTAATTAAGTGCATTGCTGCGTTATGTTATAAAATGAATTTAGTGTATTAATATGTTATGTTATAAAATGAATTTAGTGTATTGCTATGTTATGTTATAAAATTAATTTAGTGTATTGCTGTATTATGATTAAAAATGAATTTAGTGAATTGCTGTGTGATGTTTTATAATGAATTTAGTGTATTGATGTGTTGTGCTTTAAAATGAATTTAATGTACTGCTATGTTATGCTATAAAATGAATTTTGTGTATTTATATGCAATGTTATAACATGAATTTATTGTATTGATATGTTATGTTATAATATGAACTAGTGTATTGCTTTGTTATGTTATAAAATGGATTAAGTGTCTTGGATAGTTATGTTTTAAAATGAATTTCGTGTATTGCTATGTTATGTTATAAAATGAATTTAGTGTATTGCTATGTTACGTTATAAAATGAATTTAGTACATTGCTATATTATGTTATGAAATGAATTTAGAGTATTGATATGTTATGCTTTAAAATAAATTTAGTGTATTACTATGTTATGTTATAAAATGGATTTAGTATATTGCTAGTTTGTGTTATCAAATTAATTTAGTGTATTGCTAGGTTATGTTATAAAATTAAATTAGTGTATTTCGATGTTATGTTATGAAATTAATTTAGTGTATTGCTATGTTATGTTATAAAATGAATTTAGTATATGGCTATGTTATGTTATGAAATGAATTTAGAGTATTGATATGTTATGTTATAAAATAAATTTAGTGTATTTCTATGTTATGTTATAACATGAATTTAGTGTATTGCTATGTTATGTTATAAAATGAATTTAGTGTATTGCTATGTTATGTTATGAATGAATTTAGAGTATATATATGTTATGTTTTAAAATGAATTTAGTGTATTGCTATATTGTGTTATAAAATGAAGTTTGTATATTGCTATTTTATGTTATCAAATGAATTTAGTGCATTAATATGTTATCATATTGATATGTTATGCTTTAAAATAAATTTAGTGTATCGCTATGTTATGTTATAAAATGAATTTAGTGTATTGCTATGTTATGTTATGAATTAATTTAGAGTATTAATATGTTATGTTATAAAATAAATTTAAAGTATTGATATGTTATGTTTTTAAATGAATTTAGTGTATTGCTATATTGTGTTATAAAATGAACTTAGTATATTGCTATTTTATGTTATCAAATGAATTTAGTGCATTAATATGTAATGTTATAAAATGAATTTAGTGTATTGCTATGTTTTGTTATGAAATGAATGTAGTGTATTTCTATGTTATGTTATAAAATGAATTTAGTATATTGCTATGTTATGTTATGAAATGAATTTAGAGTATTGATATGTTATGATATAAAATGAATTTAGTGTATTGCTATGTTATGTTATGAAATGAATTTAGTGTATTGCAATGTTATGTTATAAAATGAATTTAGTATATTGCTATGTTATGTTATGAAATGAATTTAAAGTATTGATATGTTATGTCATAAAATGAATGTAGAGTATTAATATGTTATGTTATGAAATGAATTTTTAGAATTAATATGTTATGTTATAAAATGAATGTCATATATTGCTATGTTATGTCATCAAATGAATTTAGAGTATTAATATGCTATGTTGTAAAATGGATTAAGTGTATTACTATGTTATGTTATGACATGAATTTAGTGTATTGCTATGTTATGTTATAAAATGAATTTAGTATATTGCTATGTTATGTTATGAATGAATTTAGAGTATATATATGTTATGTTTTAAAATGAATTTAGTGTATTGCTATATTGTGTTATAAAATGAAGTTTGTATATTGCTATTTTATGTTATCAAATGAATTTAGTGCATTAATATGTTATGTTATAAAAGGAGTTTAGTGTATTGCTATGTTATGTTATGAAATGAAGTTAGTGTATTGCTATGAAATGCATTTAGTGTATTGTTATGAAATGCATTTAGTTTATTGCTATGTTATGTTATAAATGAATTTAGTGTATTGCTATGTTACGTTATGAAATGAATGTAGTGTATTGCTATGTTATGTTATGAAATGAATTTAGTGTATTGCTATGTTATGTTATAAAATGAATTTAGTATATTGCTATGTTATATTATAAAATGAAGTTAGAGTATTGATTTGTTATGTTATAAAATGAATTTAGTGTATTGCTATGTTATGTGTGAAAATGAATATAGTGTATTGCTATGTTATGTTATCAAATGAATTTATGGTATTAATATGTTATGTTCTGAAATGAATTAAGTGTATTGCTATGTTATGTTATGACATGAATTAAGTGTATTGATATGTTATGTTATAAAATGTATTTAGTGTATTGATATGTTATGTTAAAATGAATTTTATGTATTGATATGTTATGTTCTAAAATGAATTTTGTGTATGTCTATGTTATGTTATAAAATGAATTTAGTGTATTGCTATGTTATGCTATGAAATGAATTCAGTGTATTGGGATGTTATGTGTTAAAATTAATTTAGTGTATTGCTATGTTATGTTATAAAATTAATTTTATGCTTTTATATGTAATGTTATGGAATGAATTTAGTGTATCGCTATGTCATGTTATAAATTGAATTTAGTGTATTGATATGTTATGCTATAAAATGAAATTAGTTTATTTATATGTTATGTTACAAATGTAATTTAGTGCATAGATATTGTGTTATAAAATGAATTTAGTTTATTGCTATATTATCTTATAAAAGGAATTTGGTGTATCGATATGTTATGTTATAAAATGAATTTAATGTATTGCTATGGTGTGTTATAAATATATTTAGCGTATTGCTATGTTATATCATGAAATGAATTTAGTGTATTGCTATAATCTTTTATAAAATAAATTTAGTGCATTGCTGTGTTATGTCATAAAATTTATTTAGTGTAATGCTATGTTATGTTATAAAATGTACGTAGTGTATTGATATGTTATGTTATAAAATGAATTTAATGTATTGCTATGTTATGGGATAAATGAATTTAATTTATTGGGGTGTTATTTTATAAAATGAATGTAGTATATTGATATATTATGTTATACAATGAATTTAATGTATTGCTATGTTATGGGATAAAATTAATTTAGTGGTTTGCTATGTTACACGAGGTGCGTTCAATAAGTTTCCAGACTTCTTTCTTATGGGCAGTTAATTGATAGTATACACATTAAACTTATCCTCTGGAAGTAATTTCTTGCAGCTGCAATGTACTCGTTGTACCGTTTCAACAACTTCTCGCAGGCTCCATGGATGCCCTCTTGTGTGAGCGTGTTAAAGCCTTTTTCATGTCCTCAGTTTTCTCATAACGACAGAATCTAAGGTTTTCTTTGAGCTTAAGAAATAACCAAAAGTCACAGGGAGCAAGGTCTGGACGATATTAGGGGTGAGGAAATGTCTGGATTATCAAATGGAGTTACGGAATGCATCATTGGGACAAACTTCGCACAATCTTCCGCATCTTCAGTTCGTTGTGAACAATTGTGTGTACAGTTTCCACACTGACATCAAACTGTGCAATTGTGGTCTCTGTAGATATACGACGTGTCTTATTCAAGAAATTCTTTATTTGGTCAATCAACTCTGGTGTTCTGACTTCTTTACATCTCCCACACCTCTCATCATCGCTCACAGACTCCCTACTCTTCTTGAATCTCTTATGCCACTCGAAAATGGATGCTCAATGTATGTAAGATTGCCAAAAGCAGTCTGAAGCATTCCATACGCTTTGAAATTCACCAGCTGTGACAATCAGACTTCAGTAGGGTGTATTCCAATTCCTGCTGTAGCTGTTCATTTGAAGCTGAAATCATAAAATTGGTCTATCATCTCCTAAAATGTATAGCAATAACATACTGAATTTTCAAGAGTCTACAACAATTTTAAATGTCTGTAAAAAAAGTCTGGAAACTTACTGAAGGCATCTCATATTATATGATGAGTTTAGTTATATAATGTGTTTAGTTTATTATTACGCTAAGTTGTATAATGAGTTTAGTGCATGGTTATGTCATGAAAGGCATTTACTGTATTGTATAACGCAAATTCAAATTATATAACATTGTGTTAAAAGAAGAACCGACAAAGTCACTTTCAAGTGAGTTGGTCTTTGATCATTCATATTTTACAGGGTGACCTAAAAAACATGAAATGTAATACAATTCATTTGCACGTACATATGTAATTGTTGGAAATACATTCCTCGTCTAATAGGATCGCACAAAAAGAGTTTATTGTTATGTTAATGTATTGTGTAATTTCATTTCGAAATATGTTATATTGTGTCAAAGAAGAACGGAAAAAGTCACTTTCAAGTGAGATGGTCTTCCATCTTACTTACAGGGCAACCTAAAAGTACAAAAAAAAAGAAAAAAAAAGAAAAATAGAAAACAAAACGAAAAAAAAACCTTCGAAACTCAATACAATTCATTTACTCGTACATATTTAATTGTTGGAAATAGAAAACTGTTGCTGATAAGAGAAGCCTTGTTTCTAATTTTGGAACTAATAATTTGTATTATTTCAATTACTACAAAGACGCCTGCGCTTCACGCGGGACTTTACTGTACGCTCGGGTACCTGCTTCGCGGACACCTTTGAAATAAGTAGAAGTTATAAGACAAACTATTTCTTAAGATGCTTAATTTTTTTAACCACCTCCTGAAGTGACTGAAATCCAACTATAAACTTTAAAGCAAATAGATAATATCAAGTTAACACTTATATTGTTACACGTACAAATTGAAACAATTACAAAGAATCATAATGTTTAACATTTGTTTAATTGGTTGAGGGAATGAGGGTGGAGGAAGGTGGTTGCCCCCGGGGATGGTGACGAACCCCAACTTAGTGTGCACCATCCCTAGGTGGTTGAGTTTATGAAGACCGCACTAAATATGACATTAACCTTTGATCTTAACCTTAAGAAATAGCGCGTCCCATCACTAGGTCGGGGGGGCTATCATCATGCTAGGTTTGGTCATAATCGGTCCAGTTGTAGGACAGTTGTATACACACTCACATATGAACGCTACTACGTTATATATACATAGCTCTAGATATATCTAAGGCTTTTGACAGGGTATGGCTTGAGGGTCTCCTCAGGAAAATTAGATCATACGGTATCACTGGTAGAATACTTAACATAATTAAATCCTTCTTAGATAAGAGGAAAACCCAGGTTGTCCTCGACGGTCATACATCTAAACAATATGTTATAAATGCGGGAGTGCCCCAGGGGTCTATCCTTGGACCTCTATTGTTCCTGATATTCATAAATGACCTCCCCGACAAAATTGCCTCTGAGATGGGTATATATGCTGATGACACTACACTCTATAATAGGCACGACAGGAAGACGAATGAACACATTTCTAAAGAAATGGCAGAAACACTAGAGGAAGACATCTAATCTGTAGTGGAATGGGGACAAAAATGGTTGGTCACGTTCAATGCTGCCAAGACTAAACTAGTTTCATTCAATAATTACAAGAAACCATCTCTACCACCTATAGCAATGGCCAACGAGAGTACATCTTTCAAACTCCTTGGCCTAACGTTCACAGGAAGTATGAGTTGGAACAATTACATTGAAGGCATTGCCAGGGCCGCTGCAAGAAAGGTGGGCTCTCTCTACCGTGTTAGACAACTACTAACACCCGAAAGTATCCTGTACCTCTATAAGGCAACCATTCGCCCATGTATGGAGTATTGCTGTCACATTTGGGCTGGTGCATCTGCTACTAGTCTCTCGCTCCTTGACAAGGTTCAAAAGAGAGTCGCAACCCTGATAGGCCCTAAACTGGCATCTAAGCTTCAGCCTCTGTCCCATCGACAAAATGTTGCATCCCTCTGCCTTTTCTACAAGTATTTTAGTAGTGAATTCTCTGACGAACTGCAATCACTTGTGCCCCCACGACGTGAGCACCCTAGACAAACCCGACAGGTTGCTAAATCCCACCCCACACTGTAGAGATCCCTAGATGTAAAAGATCTTTCTACTCCAATAGTTTCTTCCCCAGAACCGCTAGACTTTGGAATTCCATTCCAGGTCCCTGCTTCCCCAATAGTACTGACGTGCAGAAGTTCAAGTATAACGTGAACCGACATCTTGCTGCCCAAATCCCTACATAGTACTCCAGTAATTGTTGCCCCTAATAGTAGCCCCCCTTCACCAAAGTGGCAATTTGCCTTGTTTGGGTGAAAATGTAATATATATATATATATATATATATATATATATATATATATATATATATATATATATATATATATATATTTCTTTGGAAATATTCTTTATTCACTTATATTTCCATTTTATATGTACCAATTTTTATTTAAGAAGCTCTATGTAAGTACAGAGCATGATTATTGAAGAGAAGTTGCAAATACCTTACTTTTTTCTTTCATTATGCCATTTATATATATAGACGAAACAGTTTAACGCGTACCTTACTAATTCTGAAGACTTTTGAACACCAGTAATTTTATTATAACTTTAGTTTTAATGAACGAAATTGAATTTTTTTTTCGAAATATAGCTGAGAAGGTGACCTATGAACTGTAAAAGTTGTTTGAAATTTGGTCGCAACTTGTACATTGCCCCCCCAAAAAGGGAGCATATATATATATATATATATATATATATATACGCCTATAAATTCGATTTTCTTTTGTGTTTATTGATATTCATATTAAAAACCCTCTTTTCTATTTATTTAAAAAATATATAATTTTCTTATATATAGGTTGTGGAATTGCATTCACTAGCAAAAGATCTAGCTAATTTGCATATTCTTTTGATCATTCATTTTAATTAATTCCCTATTAGCTTTTTCGGTTTTCTTATGGGATGATCATCTTTAGTTAACTATTACATGTAATTATATTCATGCAGATATTCTACATGATTTATACTTGTGTAATATTTGCGTAAAAAGTTTACAGAAAACACAAAATTGTTTCCATATATATTTATGTATTTGTATATATTTTTGTTTAATCTATCTATATTTCTATTTATGTATCTATCTATCTATCTATCTATCTATTTATATATCTATAAAAGTGAACATGTGTGTGTGTGTGTGTACATTTCCCTGCGCAATAACTCTGTCAATTTTTAGTCTACATACAAGAAATTTGATATACAACAGGTAAGGATTGTTGGATTGGAAGTTTTTAATTCGACCGTGTTTGAATTTTACCATTCTTGGATTTTTTACCCTTCACCGGACTATCCATTCATGTGAAATCTTTTTATCATTTTTTCTTTTACCTCCTATTCCCCTTACCTCACCCTTTTTTTAACCAAGTAAGATCTGTGACCTACTTGTGGTTTCATTAAATACTTTTATATGCAAAATCCGATCCCGCATTTTGCTAATTCCTGCCCTCTGATGAGAAGGAGAGTATTTCTTCGAAACTCTGCGGATTAAGGACTATCCACTTATCTTGTGCTTCCTTTTTAAAATTAAATATGTTTTTAACTCTTTTTCAAGATGTTTTTTAACATGTTTTATTAATCATTTGTTTATATATATATATATATATATATATATATATATATATATATATATATATATATATATATATATATATATATATATATATATGGCATAATCACGTGGACACACCGGTTCCCGCTGGACCATCGAAGTTAAGCAACGTTGAGTCTGGTCAGTACTAAATGGGTGACTGTATGTGCTCTCCGCTTATCTTGGCATTGTTTCCAGTCGTCCTGGTTTTCTCCTTGCACTGGCCCCAAACAGTGTCGATTCAGAAGAGGTGTGGTTAGCCATTGCGCGACCCTTGCCTCACAATTACACCTTTTTCGTTTGAGACTGAACGGAGGCATCGACCGATATATATATATATATATATATATATATATATATATATATATATTCATTACGCCATATATATATATATATATATATATATATATATATATATATATATATATAGCCCCTTTAAAAAAGCCGTTTCTTATCGTTGAACGTTTTCAGTTCAATTAAGTCTGTCAATTTAGCTCTTACGTGCAGATCATCATATAATGATTAGATCACTCTGACTGACGTAAAAAACATTTAAAAATAAAATGCTTAAATTTCAACGTTATTTAACGCAGTTAACGGTAGCTGAATTGTTAGGGTCTTTGCTAATGAAGCCAGAGATGGCTTCTGTCGCCGGGTTCACATCTATCGGCTGGTGTTAATCGTGACACCCTGCACAGATGATTCCCGAAAGGATGAAACACTAGTGTATGTAGGTATTAAATAATTAATATAGTAAATAATTATATATATATATATATATATAAATATATATATATATATATATATATATATATATATATATATATATATATATAATAAAAGCATATCTTATTTTTCTTTTATTAATATTATTGGAATTTTTTCCCATTTCCTTGTACATATTTGTGAATTATTCCACGGATTTCGGCCTTTTAGATTATTTTGGACCATATTCCAATTACGCGAATTCCTGGATTTTACTTGGGAGAATGAAAAATTAAATTAACTTTCTTGAACATACATTTTTGGATTTTACCGTCATTGGATGCTTTTCCTTTCACCAGACTATCCATTCACGTGAAATCACATTTTTCTTCACCATATTCCCTCTGCTTCACTTTTTGTCATCAAGTAAGATCTTTGACTTACTTGCAGTTTCATCAAATATTTTTGTATGCAAAATCCGATCCCGCATTTTGCTAATTCCTACCCTCTGATGAGAAGGAAAGTATTTCTTCGAAACTCCGCGGATTAAGGGCTATCCACCCATTAAGTGTTTCCTTTTCAGATTAAATATGTTTTTAACTCTTTTTCAGTGTTTTTTAACAGGTTTTATTAAATATTTGCTCTTATATATATATATATATATATATATATATATATATATATATATATATATATATATGTTTAAAGAAAAAATAGAAAAAACCGAATGAAATTATTAAAAAATCAACGTTTCGTCCTTGTCTCAGAGGACATCTTCAGGATAATTGAAATAAAAATGTGATAAATTATCCTGAAGATGTCCTCTGAGACAAGGACGAAACGTTGATTTTTTAATAATTTCATTCGGTTTTTTCTGTTTTTTCTTTAAACATAACGTCAACCACCGCTGGTACATTTTTTCATTCCTTATACATATATATATATATATATATATATATATATATATATATATATATATATATATATAAAGCTGAATGTTTGTGTGTGTGTGTATCTGGTCATGAATAGGCTCCTATATGGTTGACTATTTTTAAAAACTGATTACATATAATGATAGAAGATGTATCGAGACGCAGGAATGGGTATGTTTGATCTGGTAGAACGGTGGTTCATTAAAATGGTGGGGTCTGCGTTCGCGCCTGGTCCACAAAGTACGGAAATAAAAAATTAAAAAAAAAAACATTTACAAGTGTTTTTGATATAGATGTATATAAGAATACTTTGATAAGTATGTTTTAACTTAAACAGGGTTGATATAATAAAATGGTAGGGTCTGCGTTCGCGCCTGGCCTCCATAGAATGGAAATAGGCACAAACTTTAATTAAGACTTTTCATATCTATTTGCGTAGGTATACTTTGATAATTATGTTTAAGTTTGAAGAAATATGGTATAATAAAATTATGGGGTGTTCGCTCGCACCTGACCTCCATAGAATGGAAATATGTCACAAAGTTTAACAAGGTTTTTTTTAATATAGATCCACAGAATATTGTGGTAAGTGTTTCAGTGTGAACAGGTATTGTATAATAAATTATGGGGTTTATCTATTTTATTTTTACTTTCATCATATTTGGGATGATCATCTTTAGTTAACTATTACATGTAATTATATTCATGCAGATATTCTACATGATTTATACTTGTGTAATATTTGCATAAAAAGTTTACAGAAAACACAAAATTGTTTCCATATATATTTATGTATTCGTATATATTTTTGTTTAATCTATCTATATTTCTATTTATCTATTGATCTATCTATCTATCTATCTATCTATCTATCTATCTAACTATTTATATATCTATAAAAGTGAACATGTGTGTGTGTGTGTACATTTCCCTACGCAATAACTCTGTCAATTTTTAGTCTACATACAAGAAATTTGATATACAACAGGTAAGGATTGTTGGATTGGAAGTTTTTAATTCGACCGTGTTTGAATTTTACCTTCACCGGACTATCCATTCATGTGAGATCTTTTTATCATTTTTTCTTTTACCTCCTATTCCCCTTACCTCACCCTTTTTTTAACCAAGTAAGATCTGTGACTTACTTGTGGTTTCATTAAATACTTTTACATGCAAAATCCGATCCCGCATTTTGCTAATTCCTGCCCTCTGATGAGAAGGAGAGTATTTCTTCGAAACTCCGCGGATTAAGGACTATCCACTTATCTTGTGCTTCCTTTTTAAAATTAAATATGTTTTTAACTGTTTTTCAAGATGTTTTTTAACATGTTTTATTAATCATTTGTTCATATATATATATATATATATATATATATATATATATATATATATATATATATATATATATATATATATATACGGCATAATCACGTGGACACACCGGTTCCCGCTGGACCATCGAAGTTAAGCAACGTTGAGTCTGGTCAGTACTAAATGGGTGACTGTATGTGCTCTCCGCTTATCTTGGCATTGTTTCCAGTCGTCCTGGTTTTCTCCTTGCACTGGCCCCAAACAGTGTCGATTCAGAAAAGGTGTGGTTAGCCATTGCGCGACCCTTGCCTCACAATTACAACTTTGTCGTTTGAGACTGAACGGAGGCATCGACCGATATATATATATATATATATATATATATATATATATATATATATATATATATATATATATATATATATAGCCCCTTTAAAAAAGCCGTTTCTTATCGTTGAACGCTTTCAGTTCAATTAAGTCTGTCAATTTAGCTCTTACGTGCAGATCATCATATAATGATTAGATCACTCTGACTGACGTAAAAAACATTTAAAAATAAAATGCTTAAATTTCAACGTTATTTAACGCGGTTAACGGTAGTTGAATTGTTAGGGTCTTTGCTAATGAAGCCAGAGATGGCTTCTGTCGCCGGGTTCACATCTATCGGCTGGTGTTAATCGTGACACCCTGCACAGATGATTCCCGAAAGGATGAAACACTAGTGTATGTAGGTATTAAATAATTAATATAGTAAATAATTATATATATATATATATATATATATATATATATATATATATATATATATATATATATATATATATATATATATATATATATATATATATAATAAAAGCATATCTTATTTTTCTTTTATTAATATTATTGGAATTTTTTCCCATTTCCTTGTACATATTTGTGAATTATTCCACGGATTTCGGCCTTTTAGATTATTTTGGACCATATTCCAATTACGCGAATTCCTGGATTTTACTTGGGAGAATGAAAAATTAAATTAACTTTCTTGAACATACATTTTTGGATTTTACCGTCATTGGATACTTTACCTTTCACCTGACTATCCATTCACGTTAAATCACCTTTTTCTTCACCATATTCCCTCTGCTTCACTTTTTGTCATCAAGTAAGATCTTTGACTTACTTGCAGTTTCATCAAATATTTTTGTATGCAAAATCCGATCCCGCCTTTTATCTAATTCCTACCCTCTGATGAGAAGGAAAGTATTTCTTCGAAACTCCGCGGATTAAGGACTATCCACTCATTAAGTGTTTCCTTTTCAGATTAAATATGTTTTTAACTCTTTTTCAGTGTTTTTTAACAGGTTTTATTAAATATTTGCTCTTATATATATATATATATATATATATATATATATATATATATATATATATATATATATAAAGCTGAATGTTTGTGTGTGTGTGTATCTGGTCATGAATAGGCTCCTATATGGTTGACTATTTTTAAAAACTGATTACATATAATGATAGAAGATGTATCGAGACGCAGGAATGGGTATGTTTGATCTGGTAGAACGGTGGTTCATTAAAATGGTGAGGTCTGCGTTCGCGCCTGGTCCACAAAGTACGGAAATAAAAAATTTTAAAATAAAAAAAAACGTTTACAAGTGTTTTTGATATAGATGTATATAAGAATACTTTGATAAGTATGTTTTAACTTAAATAGGGTTGATATAATAAAATGGTGGGGGTGTTCGCTCGCACCTGACCTCCATAGAATGGAAATATGTCACAAAGTTTAACAAGGTTTTTTTAATATAGATCCACAGAATATTGTGGTAAGTGTTTCCGTGTGAACAGGTATGGTATAATAAATTATGGGGGTTATCTATTTTATTTTTACTTTCATCATATTTTGGTTTGGTTTTGATACCCCCAAATTCGAACCTATCTCATTACAAATCTTCCTTTTCATAACCTATTATACTTTCATAAATCAGAGTCCATTTTCTGTAGGCTTTAGATTTTTAATTGTAAACTGGGAAACATTGTTCTTGGATCGTTATTGTCTTGTTGCCAACTTACCTCCTCAACTTACTTGGTTTTAATTTCCTGTCATGATAAAATAATTTATTTATAAAGAAAATTAGTTAATTTACAAACATAGGTAATTAATTTATAAATGGGATTATAATTTAATTTCCCGGGTTTATAAAAAGGAAACATTTGAATTTTCCTGCTCTCTTCTAAGATTTTAAATGTAGCATAATGTGGAACTTTATATATGATGTAGCTATTACTGAACTCTAGATACATGTTTATTTACAAGCGACATTAAAACTATTCTCATTTAACCAGTTTCTAGAGAATATTAAATTAACAGGCGGTTCCCAGTAGCATGTCTATCCTGGTCCAGGAAAATGATACCTTTTAAAATTTTACAGTTCTGGCAATTACTTACATTGCATAGAAAAATGCGAGCACGAAAAGTTATATGATTAAAATTAAGCTTAGAAAAGTAAAACTAAAAAAAACCCAAAATAGTCTAGTAAAAATATAATGAATTTATAAATTAAAATATTGCAGCATTAAGAATTAAAAAAAAATTCAATTTAACATGATATATATATATTCTTAATGTTGCTATATTTTAAGTTATAAATTTATTATATTTTTTACTAGAATATTTTGTCTTTTTTCCAGTTTAAGCAACTAGTCCTTTTACTTTTCTAAGCTTAATCTTAACCATATTACCTTTCATGCTCGCATTTTACTATGTAATGTAAGTAATTGCAAGAACTGTAAAATTTTAACGGTATCATTTTCCTGGACCAGGATATACATGCTACTAGGAACCGCCTGTTAATTTAATATTCTCTAGAAACTGATTTTCTTGGCTTGATGTTTGGATTTTCAACGAATGAAGAATCTTCTTCGATCTCTTTCAAGCTGTTTAGCAAGATCTACAAGAGATAAATTTTCTGCAAGCCTGCAACAACACGCTCCTTTTCACTAGTCGTCAATTGACCCTTTCTAGTTATTTTGGGAGATCTGCAATAAAGTGATACACACTTAAAATTACCAGAAAATAGAAAAATTAGCACAATTTTCAAAATATTTGTTAAAATTCCACAAAAATCAGGGAAATAAGACACCTTGTTATGCTATTCCAGTGTACCAAATTTCACTTCTCTGCGTTTCATAGCAATTTCCAAATAAAAAAATATTGACCTGCAGTAAAACGATACACAGGGGGTATATATATATATATATATATATATATATATATATATATATATATATATATATATATATATATATATATATATATGTTTCCCCGAAACCTCTGGCCTCGATAGAGGGGAGACTAAAACTTGCTACTATGGTTTCAATAGATGTGAAATAGAAGCAAGAGGAGACTTGATTCCAAATATTCCTCATATGTTATATCTCGCCTCGTTTTGAAATAGGGTTCGATTATGAATATCTCCAATATCCAATAAGCCTTATACGCCGTGGAATATTTTATCATGTATTTTTTATTTTTACTATTAACAAATATGCTCATTATGCATTGTTATTTTTTATTCTCATTCTCATAATATAATTTAAATTTTTCAATATTAACAAAAATTCTCATTATATATTATTTTTCAATTTAATATTGAAAAATAATATATAATGAGAATTTTTGTTAATATTGAAAAATTTAAACATTCTAATATTTTATTTATTTTTCAATGTTAACAAACATTCTCATAATATGTTTTTTATTTTTTAATATTAACAAGCATTTTCTTCATATATATTATATTTTTCAATATTAACAAACATTCTCACAATACATTTTAGTTAATTTTCTAATTTTTACAAATATTCTCATAATATTATATTTATTTTATAATATTAGCAAACATTCTCATAATATATTTTATTTATTTTCAATATTTCCAAACATTCTTTACATTATATATTTTTGATTGTTAATATTAACGGAGATTCTCGTAATGTTAATTTTTTTTTGTATGAACGAACATTCTCTTAATATATTTTTCATTTTCAATGTTAAGGAATATTTTCTTCCAAATTTTTTTTCCATTTCAACGAACATTCTCTTCATATATTTTATTCATTTTCAATATTTACGAATTTTTCTCCATAAAATTATGTTTTATTTTTCAGATTAACAGACATTTTCTTCAAATATTTTTTATTTTATATATTAACGAACATTTTCTTCATATATTTTTTATTTTTCAATATAAACGAACATTTTCATCATATATTTCTTATTTTTCAATATAAACGTACATTTTCATCATATATTTCTTATTTTTCAATATTAACGTACATTATCATCATATATTTCTTATTTTTAAATATTAACGTACATTATCATCATATATTTCTTATTTTTCAATATTAACGTAGATTATCATCATATATTTCTTACTTTTCAATATTAACGTACATTATCATCATATATTTCTTATTTTTTAATATTAACGTACATTTTCATCATATATTTCTTATTTTTCAATATTAACGTACATTATCATCATATATTTCTTATTTTTCAATATTAACGTACATTTTCATCATATATTTCTTATTTTTCAATATTAACGTACATTATCATCATATATTTCTTATTTTTCAATATTAACGTACATTATCATCATATATTACTTATTTTTCAATATTAACGTACATTATCATCATATATTTCTTATTTTTCAATATTAACGTACATTATAATCATATATTTCTTATTTTTCAATATTAACGTACATTATCATCATATATTTCTTATTTTTCAATATTAACGTACATTATCATCATATATTTCTTATTTTTCAATATTAACGTACATTATCATCATATATTTCTTATTTTTCAATATTAACGTACATTATCATCATATATTTCTTATTTTTCAATATTAACGTACATTATCATCATATATTTCTTACTTTTCAATATTAACGTACATTATCATCATATATTTCTTACTTTTCAATATTAACGTACATTATCATCATATATTTCTTATTTTTCAATATTAACGTACATTATCATCATATATTTCTTATTTTTCAATATTAACGTACATTATCATCATATATTTCTTATTTTTCAATATTAACGTACATTATCATCATATATTTCTTATTTTTCAATATTAACGTACATTATCATCATATATTTCTCATTTTTCAATATTAACGTACATTATCATCAACTATTTCTTATTTTTCAATATTAACGTACATTTTCATCATATATTTCTTATTTTTCAATATTAACGTACATTTTCATCATATATTTCTTATTTTTCAATATTAACGTACATTATCATCATATATTTCTCATTTTTCAATATTAACGTACATTTTCATCATATATTTCTTATTTTTCAATATTAACGTACATTATCATCATATATTTCTTATTTTTACATATTAACGTACACTATCATCATATATTTCTATTTTTCAATATTAACGTACATTATCATCATATATTTCTTATTTTTCAATATTAACGTACATTTTCATCATATATTTCTTATTTTTCAATATTAACGTAGATTATCATCATATATTTCTTATTTTTCAATATTAACGTACATTATCATCATATATTTTTTATTTTTCAATATTAACGTACATTATCATCATATATTTCTTATTTTTCAATATTAACGTAGATTATCATCATATATTTTTTATTTTTCAATATTAACGTACATTATCATCATATATTTCTTATTTTTCAATATTAACGTACATTATCATCATATATTTCTTATTTTTCAATATTAACGTACATTATCATCATATATTTCTCATTTTTCAATATTAACGTACATTATCATCATATATTTCTTATTTTTCAATATTAACGTACATTATCATCATATATTTCTTATTTTTCAATATTAACGTACATTATCATCATATATTTCTATTTTTCAATATTAACGTACATTATCATCATATATTTCTTATTTTTCAATATTAACGTACATTATCATCATATATTTCTTATTTTTCAATATTAACGTACATTATCATCATATATTTCTTATTTTTCAATATTAACGTACATTATCATCATATATTTCTTATTTTTCAATATTAACGTACATTATCATCATACACTGTTTTATTTTCTTCCAGTATTATTCACTTCGATTCAATTCACCTCTACTTCGAATCATTGGAACGTATTTGGGAATTTTAACTTATGTAAGTATACGATTTTATAATTGTGCTTGTTCAACCTTTAGTTAATGAGCGAAACCATAACGTTTCCAATATGCAAACGTGAAATAAAAATGACTTAAATCGCCCAAACTCGACACAATACTACTATTCATTCAGTGTTATTTATACATGTAAACAAGAAGCATGTGACAAGTGATTTTTCCAAATAATTTAATTACACGTTTTGAATATAACTTGTGGGTTGATATTCGAATGTTGGAGTTACCAATTTTTAGTTCTGCTCCTAGCTACATGAAATGTATTTTGCTGAAAACTTCAGAAAGTGCCAACAGAAGCGCTAACAATAAACATGTAGTTTAAATGGCGAATAAAAGGTAACTAAATTAAACAAGACTGGATCAGCAGTAAGTGCTAACAACCGGATTTTGGGATTGACATTAGAAAACATGATTTATCTAACAAAATATATTTATATCTCAACAATCTTACAGTAATGTAAAATATACTTTTAAAAATCTAAAGTTTGTTGAGAAGTTTTAAAGTTCATGAATAAGAAAATAGACAAAGTTCGTTTAGAATGTACTAAAGATCACCGCTTATCAAAGCCCAAAGGCCACTCCAGTGAAAGTGCTAATGGATTGGGTTAGGTGATAACACTAGAGTAGAGAGAGAGACTGGCAAATCGTTTCTGTAAGAAAGAGTGTGTATGGAAGAGAAGTATAACCTGCCACTAGATTTTGAAGCTGATTTGGTCAAAGTATGAGAAAATGTTCGGGGCTGCATCTCCTGTGGTCAGAGTACCCCATCTTAGGACGTACCTGGTTTTTATACAGGTAGATAATTGCGTCAGGAGTAAGAAACTTCTGGAGTGATAGAATTATGCAATCACTTTTCCAGATTTGCCAGATTTGCTATAAGCTTTTCGATTTATGGTCTGTGAAAAACCAAATAGAATGTCCATGTACACTCCATGTAAACTCTGTACCGCAGGCTTGCTTTACAGCTGACTACAACATAGTCGTTATCAAGTACAATGTAAATGAATTCCTGTTTATTCGCCTCCTTAAATAATTAAATTCTACCCAATATCGACCATTAACGATCATTATGCTGTTGTCTCACTGAACACCTTACGCTCATTGACCCTTATCCTTGAATGACCTTCAGGCCTTGATAAGTGGCAAATCCTTTGTAAAAAATCTTTTTTCTTGATATGCTCATTTAATTGCTGACCATGTTCAAATATCATATTTGCTAAACTTGTTTGTGACTCCATATTTAATCTATTTTTGGTTTGAATTATTTGGTTATTTTATTTAATATTTAAAGGTTTGGTATATGGGAATAGTGCTCTATGGCCCTGGAATTGCCCTTCAAGCTGGTAAGTACATCAATTGCTTTCTAATATTTAATAAGAACGAGACTTGAAAATTTTAAAAATTGTTGTCTTTAATGTGTCTGAATTTTTTAGGTGAGTGTTGATATTTCGTATTATTTTGATTATTCGGACTGCTTGAGTGTTATTCACACAACCTCCGACCTTCTTCAAGTATACTTTCTTGAACTCGGGAAATTTGCGCCCGTAAGGACGCGTGGCGCATTGGATAAAGTACTTGGTCAATTCATTCGTAAGTTACATTCTTCTGAGAGTTGAAGGTTCAATTGTCAGTTCGGGCGACACTCAAAATATAATTGCGAATAACTTCGGACTTTTACTGAACTATGGCTGACAGGCATGCTACCCCGGGTATTAAATAAAGGGGTTTGTTTAGATTGCCGTGTTTGTCAAAAAGATTCCGGAGTTCAACCAGATATACCCGAAGAAAGTCTAAAGTTACATCGACCGAAACGTTTTGAAAATAACACTCAAAATGAGAACAATATTTCGAATTATCCAATGAATACGAGTTTCTATTGTGTTTTATCTTGGATTTTTTACGAATAATTTTGTATTATTATTCCTGTTTCCTTGGCATTTTAACTCCGAGGAAAATGTAGTATATGTTCTGATGTACATCATCTTTTCTATTTTCGTTCAATGAAGAAATGCTTCGAGACAATTTTTATTCTTGTTCCGATGCAGTACCATTTTAAGGCGAACTGGATTTTTCTCCACATTAAAAACCGATCCTGTATCTAACTCTACCCTCGTGGGGCGATAAACAAGAACCATTTATTATTCATGGAATTCACATTCTGACACACATTAGAATGTAGACATAAAGTTTAGAATCTATAACAGTTGGGAAGAGAATGAATTATGTCTCCAGGGAATTAGTCCCGTGATAATATGTTTTTTACAAATGAGAAGTGTCTGGAAAGAAACTCTGTACATGGACATTCTATTTGGTTTTAAATACACGGATGAAGAAAGAAAAGTTGTTTGTAGTGGTAGTGGAGTGGCGAATTTTTGCCGTTAGTTATGAAACTGTGCACCTCTGCCTGACAACGTAAGGAGGAGCCAAAGTTTTACCTGGACTCTACTTTTTTCCATATTGTATGAATTATTTCAAAGTGATACAATTAAAACGTTGATAATATTATTAATCTGATCAAGTAAAAATTTGGTGATTATTGTTAATGAAGGGCATCATCTCCATACACTAAATTTGAAAAACAGAAAATGCAATTCCATCATGATTTTGCCTTTAACTATACTTTTCAAGATTGAACGTTAAGGACAGTGTAATATTCGATGTAGAATTTATTAGCTGCAATATAGATAAAATAATGAGACTCTACGATGAGCAAAACTGAAGCTATCGCGACAATTTCCATATTTTCGTAATTTGAGCTTTTTTTAAAATTACATTTTCACCCCAAATAAGACACGTTGCCACTTTGATGTAGGGGGTTACTATCAAGGGCATAAATTGCAGTGTTTCTATGTAAGGAGTTTGGATTTATTTACCCTAGACCATATACCTACAAGTGGATCTGAAAATGACGTCACGCCGTCATGTGCATCGGCCTTCTTACTCTCGGTAGCCACGTTCTCGCCCAATCACCGAATTTAGCAACGATAAGCCTGGCCAGTACCACATAGGTGATCATTTGGGAAGGCTAGGCGTTGTATGTACTGCGCCGAATCGTAGAAATTTCCAGATTGGTATCTGAGGGCGCGCATAACTCACTGGAGAAGATTCACTTCTTGAATTAGGACAGAAACAACGGGAAACTAACGTCTTTACTTGTCTTCCCGAGATTACTATCGCTCTACAATTTGGAGAACCGTGGTCGCTGATGCTGTTTAAACTGCAGGGCTGCTGCTGCTGCTGATGAACTTTATTATTTTTTTTTTAGTTACTTCTGAAAGTTTCTCTAATAAAATAACATTCACCCTCAATTTATTAGTTTGGTTTCTGATGATCACAAGTAAATATTGCAATATTTCTCGTTACCATAATCTGCTGTAAATATTGCGATATGTAAATTTGTATGTTTTTTTTTCTGAATTTTGAAATACGGATTGATGATTTGAATTTAGATTATTTCGACTATTGTTTTTATCTTGCGTGTTACTCGCACAACGTTTCGGCCGAGATAACCTCCGATCTTCTCTATATGCATTTTTAGAACTCGGGAATCTGAACGAACTTTCGAATACAAACCTTCATTTAATTAGCATATTCTCGTTCCATCGGCCAGAGTAGCATGTTCTCGTTCCGTCAGCCATGACCGGGTAGAAGCCAGAAGTAATTCGCAATTATATTTCCGGTTCGATCAGATACACATGAAAAAAAAAAATGTTGGAGGTTATATCAGCCGAAACGTTGTATGTGTATATTGGGCACTTTTTTTTTTTTTTAGTTTTATTTGAACAGACAAACAGGCAAACTGAAGATAAAACTTTGTATATAATAAATGCATTTTAATGGCCAACATTTATTTGTTTCAGTTACAGGGTTTTCTTTGTGGCATTCGATTTTACTTGTGACAACATCTTCAGTGTTATACACGGCTGTAGTAAGTATAATTTTTATACATATAATAAGGAAGGATATCCTTAAAATGTGTTTATTTAATCTATACGTTTAATTGACAGCCAGAATCTTTTATAAAGGAGCGTGAACATGATAGGGAACATTTCTGAAAACGTACGACGATTTACTAAAAGTTGTTTTTGATAAAATTCTTACAAGTATTTATCCCAGAAAATCTGACTTTGTAGATGTACCCAAACATCGGCAGTTTTGCAATTACGTCCGGCCAAGTCGAAAATAACTTCGACAACTCTAGAAGCTTCATATCAGGATGTAAACAGTTTTAGTGGACGTTTAGTTAGTACATCACTGTCACATTTGATTCCCATCTTACAATAAAACAGATTAGTCAAAAATTTAATTCATCATCATCATTTTGCGATCACAGTCGAGATGATGGAGTTCGGTTGACTGCATCATATCTTCATATGGCTGTTAATGTGGGCGCATGTCACCAATATACACACTGGAAAGTAAAAGGACTGACCTGACCTTCCATCTACATACAGCGATTTCGCGGTCCCAAATGGTCATCCATCTGGTACTGACCAGGCTCAGCGTTGCTTAGCTACGGTGATCTGACGAGAACCGGTGTATCACCGTGACTGTGCCGTATATACAGAGTAAATATAAATTATGAATAATTAGCAAGTACACCAGACGCCTCCAGAATATGAATAATTACGCCCCCAGAATATGAATAATTACGCCCCCAGAATATGAATAATTACGCCCCCAGAATATAAATAATTACGCCTCCAGAATATGAATAATTACGCCCCCAGAATATAAATAATTACGCCTCCAGAATATGAATAATTACGCCCCCAGAATATAAATAATTACGTCTCAAGAATATGAATAATTACGTCTCAAGAATATGAATAATTACGCCCCCAGAATATAAATAATTACGTCTCCAGAATATAAATAATTACGTCTCCAGAATATGAATAATTACGACCCCAAAATATAAATAATTACGTCTCCAGAATATGAATAATTACGCCTCCAGAATATAAATAATTACGTCTCCAGAATATGAATAATTACGCCCCAGAATATAAATAATTACGCCTCCAGAATATGAATAATTACGCCTCCAGAATATAAATAATTACGTCTCCAGAATATGAATAATTACGCCTCCAGAATATAAATAATTACGTCTCCAGAATATGAATATTTACGCCCCCAGAATATAAATAATTACGTCTCCAGAATATGAATAATTACGCCCCCAGAATATAAATAATTACGCCTCCAGAATATGAATAATTACGCCCCCAGAATATAAATAATTACGCCTCCAGAATATGAATAATTACGCCCCCAGAATATAAATAATTACGTCTCCAGAATATGAATAATTACGCCCCCAAAATATAAATAATTACGTCTGAAGAATATGAATAATTACGCCCCCAGAATATAAATAATTACGCCTCAAGAATATGAATAATTACGCCCCCAGAATATAAATAATTACGTCTCCAGAATATGAATAATTACGCCTCCAGAATATAAATAATTACGTCTCCAGAATATGAATAATTACGCCTCCAGAATATAAATAATTACGTCTCCAGAATATGAATAATTACGCCCCCAGAATATAAATAATTACGTCTCCAGAATATGAATAATTACGCCCCCAGAATATAAATAATTACGCCTCCAGAATATGAATAATTACGCCCCCAGAATATAAATAATTACGCCTCCAGAATATGAATAATTACGCCCCCAGAATATAAATAATTACGCCTCCAGAATATGAATAATTACGCCCCCAGAATATAAATAATTACGTCTCCAGAATATGAATAATTACGCCTCCAGAACATAAATAATTACGTCTCCAGAATATGAATAATTACGCCCCCAGAATATAAATAATTACGTCTCCAGAATATGAATAATTACGCCCCCAGAATATGAATAATTACGTCTCCAGAATACGAATAATTACGCCCCCAGAATATAAATAATTACGCCTCCAGAATATGAATAATTACGCCCCCAGAATATAAATAATTACGTCTCCAGAATATGAATAATTACGCCTCCAGAATATAAATAATTACGTCTCCAGAATATGAATAATTACGCCCCCAGAATATGAATAATTACGCCTCCAGAATATAAATAATTACGCCTCCAGAATATGAATAATTACGCCTCCAGAATATAAATAATTACGTCTCCAGAAAATGAATAATTACGCCCCCAGAATATAAATAATTACGCCTCCAGAATATGAATAATTACGCCCCCAGAATATAAATAATTACGTCTCCAGAATATGAATAATTACGCCTCCAGAATATAAATAATTACGCCTCCAGAATATGAATAATTACGCCTCCAGAATATAAATAATTACGTCTCCAGAATATGAATAATTACGCCCCCAGAATATAAATAATTACGCCTCCAGAATATGAATAATTACGCCCCCAGAATATAAATAATTACGCCTCCAGAATATGAATAATTACGCCCCCAGAATATAAATAATTACGTCTCCAGAATATGAATAATTACGCCCCCAAAATATAAATAATTACGTCTGAAGAATATGAATAATTACGCCCCCAGAATATAAATAATTACGCCTCAAGAATATGAATAATTACGCCCCCAGAATATAAATAATTACGTCTCCAGAATATGAATAATTACGCCTCCAGAATATAAATAATTACGTCTCCAGAATATGAATAATTACGCCTCCAGAATATAAATAATTACGTCTCCAGAATATGAATAATTACGCCCCCAGAATATAAATAATTACGTCTCCAGAATATGAATAATTACGCCCCCAGAATATAAATAATTACGCCTCCAGAATATGAATAATTACGCCCCCAGAATATAAATAATTACGCCTCCAGAATATGAATAATTACGCCCCCAGAATATAAATAATTACGCCTCCAGAATATGAATAATTACGCCCCCAGAATATAAATAATTACGTCTCCAGAATATGAATAATTACGCCTCCAGAATATAAATAATTACGTCTCCAGAATATGAATAATTACGCCTCCAGAATATAAATAATTACGTCTCCAGAATATGAATAATTACGCCCCCAGAATATGAATAATTACGTCTCCAGAATATGAATAATTACGCCCCCAGAATATAAATAATTACGCCTCCAGAATATGAATAATTACGCCCCCAGAATATAAATAATTACGTCTCCAGAATATGAATAATTACGCCTCCAGAATATAAATAATTACGTCTCCAGAATATGAATAATTACGCCCCCAGAATATGAATAATTACGCCTCCAGAATATAAATAATTACGCCTCCAGAATATGAATAATTACGCCTCCAGAATATAAATAATTACGTCTCCAGAAAATGAATAATTACGCCCCCAGAATATAAATAATTACGCCTCCAGAATATGAATAATTACGCCCCCAGAATATAAATAATTACGTCTCCAGAATATGAATAATTACGCCTCCAGAATATTAATAATTACGCCTCCAGAATATGAATAATTACGCCTCCAGAATATAAATAATTACTTCTCCAGAATATGAATAATTACGCCTCCAGAATATAAATAATTACGTCTCCAGAATATGAATAATTACGCCCCCAAAATATAAATAATTACGTCTCCAGAATATAAATAATTACGCCTCCAGAATATAAATAATTACGTCTCCAGAATATGAATAATTACGCCCCCAGAATATGAATAATTATGTCTCAAGAATATGAATAATTACGTCTTCAGAATATGAATAATTATGTCTCAAGAATATGAATAATTACGTCTCAAGAATATGAATAATTACGCCTCCAGAATATTAATAATCAAGATATTAGGCACACCAGATGCATCGCGAATATTAATAATCAAGATATTACGTTAAATCAAGATATTACGAATTATTAACGTTTTTAAATATTTTTCAATATTCCCATATTTTACGATATTTTTCAATATTTCTTTTGAGTTATTTTAAGTTTTGAGACGACGTGAGAGAGCACACGTATTTCCACAAATTTTTAAAAGCGGAAGACAATAATACAGTTTCTAAAAATTGCTTAATTTTTCAAATTTCTGTTTTATGTATATACACAAATTCATATTTTGTTGGGTTAATCAATTGTTTATGTGGGTAATTAGTTAAGATTTTCGGTTTTATTTTGTTCGTTTTTCTGTTCAATAAATAGTTATAAATATTTATATTTTGTTCGTTTACTTGATTCAATCAAGTGTTTACGTCAAGTTCGTTTTATATAATTTTCTGAACAAAATACCACGTGATTTGACGGTGTACCATCCTAATATGACTATTCTGGAGTTGTCGAACTTATGTTCGACTTGGCCGTGCGTAACTGCAAAACTGTCCAAACATCCCTGTAAGAGACTGTCGCGTGGTCGTTGGATTTGGTAGAGACCATTTTGGACAACGATTGCATCATTGGGTTTTGTTAAGAACCACGCGAACAATTAATATAATCTGGGGAATTAAATTATTATATAGGAAGAAAATGAAGTGTATATACGGAAGATGCATGCATAAAACATGAGAATAATTGAAACATTGAAGAAATAGAAGAGTCACCATATTATGTAGACGATCTATATAACTTATGCACCTACATTGATGCATTGCGTTTTTCTCCTTCCTTTTGCAAAACTTAGTTATGTTCTACAAAACCAAAAACCAATACAACAACAACACACCTTTTCCTCTTTTCCTATTTTCCCTTTCTCTTTCTACCCCCCCCCACTTCCTGACTGATTTCCCAACTTAAAATGTACCAAACTATTCGCATAATTTTTTTTTTTTTACATACGCATTTTTGTTTTAAACAAAATAAAAAATATATAATTAAAAGAATCGTTTTTGGTATCGGAAAATAGGCACACTTTTTTTTGAATTCCGATACCGATTCTGATACCCTAAAAGGTTTCGTATTTATTATTATATTATATTGGACCCAAACTATATGCTAATAGGATAGCGTATGTGTTATTTATTTTATGTGTCACGTTTACATCCGAGTGACTGTCGTTTAATTTTTATGGGCTTCTATTTCTTGTAATAAATAATTTTACGAAGAATTCTTCATAAGTTTTGGTTTCAGTTTTGATTATAGCTGATGGCACTTAAGTCCTTTATTTTTTATAAATACTTTTACCAAGAATTTTTCATAAGTTTTGGCTTTGGTTTCGATTTTAGCTGATGGCATTGCATCTATCTATTCTTTATATAAACAATTTATCAAGAATTCTTCATACATTTTTGTTTCGATCATAGCTGAAGAAACTCGATATATATATATATATATATATATATATATATATATATATATATATATATATATATACAGGTTGGTCACAAAGTCTGGCTACATAATCTACAGGATTTGGATTATCTTATATGAATCAAGCATCAGTTTTTGAGTGGCATAAGAGATTCAAGGAAGGCAGAGAGTCTTTTAGGGATGGTGAGAGATATGGGAGGAGTAAGGAAGTCAGAACACCAGAGTTGGTTGGTCAAATGTAGATTATATAGCCAGACTTTGTGGCCACCCTGTAGTTGGCGCAATGACCCCGGACTTGGCGCAATTACCCCAAAGTACGGTACATATATTTTTTTCATAAATTTTGGTTTCGGTCTCGGTTCAAGCTGATGCATCCAAGTTATATGGATATATATATTTTTTTATTTTTGAAGTCGCAACTTTATAATATATAAAAATCGATAGAACATTAACTCTATAATAATATATACGAAAACTGCATGAATTAAAATATCATATTTAAGCGTACTGGATACTTAACGGTCGGGCTACGCCGGACGTCTTTGCTAGCTTAGATAAATATTTTTGCAGTTTTAAAGAGCTACAATAATGTCAGAGCGTCTCCATTTATGTTGCACATCTTCAGAATGCTAACATCAATATATTACATATGAATGAGTCCCCTGTGAAATTTCCACAGGTCCCTCTAGTATATAATAATGATTTAATAAGTTAAAATAAAAAATGACTCGTTCACTACCAAAACGTTTAGCTTACAATTTATTTTTCCTTTAATGTTAATGCCTGAGTTATGAACATAATTACATACAATAGTTAACTAAAGATGATCATCCCATAAGAAAACCGAAAAAAACTAATAGGGAATTAATTAAAACGAATGTTTAAAAGAATATGCAAATTAGCTAGATTTTGTGCAGATGAATGCAATTCGACGACCCATATATAAGAAAGAAAAGAAGTTGCATTTCCTTTTTAAATAAATTGCTTTTTTCTTTCTTGGTCTTCAGGTCAAGATCAAAGTGCTTTTTTTAAAATAAAATTTCATGTGTACAAATTGCTTCTTCTTCTTCTTCTTCTTCTTCTTCTTCTTCTTCTTCTTATTATTATTATTATTATTATTATTATTACTATTATTATAATAATGATAATAATAATAACAATAATAATAATGATAATAATAAACAATCACACACACACACACACGATATGGTTTGTGAATCTTAGTTATCTATGACCCCCGGTGTGCTTGAGGTATTGTCTTGAATGAGAACTTTAGCTATGATCAAACATAGACTAGCAAAGATACAGTAACGAGGTTGACCATAGACACCCTTCCCCAATTTTTGAGTGGCCTTGTGCCTAATTTTTTGTTTATTACTGTTTTGTCGTAAACTTTTCAGAGTGAATAAAAATATAACTCAAAGTATAAGGGATCATGGTGTGATATCTTATCTGGTGCTATAATTAAGATAATTTGTACTTGGTCAATGGAGGAGGAACCTTCTATATTGAGACAATTATTATTTTTTGTCTCTACCAGAATGCCCCTTTTTCCCTTCTTGTGGGTATCTGGTTTTCTCAACATTAAAAACGACCTTGTGTCACATTTTGCTTTCGTCGGGGAGCAAATAAATACCAATAGAAGAAAGGGTTTTTAATATGAATATCAATACACCCCCAAAATATAGGAGTGTTTGCAGTAAGTGCAATAAGTATCCGATACAAAGCAAAAAGTTCATTAATTCTTATTACACGAAAACAAAAACAATAACAAAATGCTATTCTAAAGTATTTTTGTATGATAAATACAAATCTCGTATCAAACATCATATATAATAATGCATTCACTAGATAATTGCATAAATGTCATATCTAGGGTTCAAAAAGTATCCAACACACACACACACACACACACACACACACACACACACAAAATAGTATTAGTATTTAGTAATATGGCCTTTACTCGCCATAACAGCTTCCAAATGTTTGGGATACATCCTTACAAGATTGTTACAAATTTTAACTGGAATTTTATCCCACTCTTCTTGGCAAATTCGTTTAAGTTCTGTCCTCGGAACTCTCTTTTGTACAATCAACTACAACTTTTGGCACAGATTTTCAATTGAGGTCAGGTGATTAACTTGGTAATCCTAATACCTCTATTTCCTTCTCCCGAAATCATGTAGTAGTTGTGTGCTTGAGATGGTTGTCCTGCTGGGATATCCAACCATTGGCACATTCAAATCCTCTGCAGCATTCGAGAGATTATCGTCAAGTATGACCTGATATATTTAAGAATTAATTTTTCCTTCTATGATGTGAAGTTTTCCAGGGCCGGCTGAGAAGAAATAACCCCACAACATTATACGACCACCTATAAATTTCACTGTAGGGATAACGTTTTGGGGGTGTCAAACGCTGAGTTCTTCTGTCAACAGGCATGCGTTCCACGATTTCGACCAAATAACTCAGTTTTCGTTTCATCTAACCAAAATATTTAATCCCCAAAACTTTAAAGTTTCTCCAAATGTTTCTAGGAAAATTTCAGACTATTCGTGATATGAACCGGTTTTAACAAAGGAGTTATTCTTGGTTTCCACGATTGGAATCCATTTTTTCGGAGCACTGTCCTAATTGGATTCTTGCATACACGTCTCCCAGATGCTTCTAATGTTTTTTGGAGTTCAGAACGAGTTATTCGTAGATCCTTCTTCACTTCACGACCATATGGTTAGAAATTTTGGAAGGACGTCCTGAACGTAGCAGATTAAAAGTTCATTGACGGTCAAAATTGGGATATTCCACATTGTTGAAATTTTTCTATACTCTGCACCATCAACGTGTAGCTGAATGATTGATTTTCTTGTCTTTTCCAGCAATTCTTCAGTTTTAGACATTGTATAAACAGTGCGACTAAATTGACCAAAATAAATAATGCGCTGTCAAGAGTTATTTGGATAAACGTAACTCCCTGAACCAACACATGACAAATATTTGGCAAATTAAAACTATTTTTCTTTGTGTTGGATACCTTTTAACCTAAGATGTCTAGTGAATGATTAATTATTTATGATTTTTGATACGAGATTCTTATTTATCATAAAAATCAATTAGAATAGCACATTAATAGCAATTATATTTAAAAATTTATATATATATATCGCTCCCCATTTGGAGGTACCAAATTGGTTTAAGGGAAAATTATTCCCAACTCGCATTTAGGTAAAAAAAAAAAAAAAAAAAAAAAAAATGCACTTCGTAAATAATTGAATTCATTCAAAACATATCGCTAAAACAAAAACAAACAACATCTAAGAAAATCGCAATATATCCAAACAGTGGTGCGAGATGGGTGAGCGGTAAGGGGTTTAGGCTCATTACCGTGGGGTCCCAATTTCGAATTTCGCTAGATTCAGCCACTCTGATGAGTCGTAGACGACGAAGCACGTGTCAGTGGATAATTATATTTTAAAAATAATATATATATATATATATATATATATATATATACTTGTTTATTGTTATATAAACATGCTCACATCCCGCTGCTACAAATAGCCACTTGTTTCAATCAAACAACAGATATCATCAGGCAGCGACTTGACTATTCAAACGTTCAATGAATAATCTGATTATTCATTGAATGTTTGAATAGTCAAGTCGCTGCCTGATGATATCTGTTGTTTGATTGAAACAAGTGGCTATTTGTAGTAGCGGGATGTGAGCATGCTTATATAACAATAAACAAGTATTATCAGCTCTTTTTATTGAGCACTATCTAACAACCTCGTTGAATTCATTAGTCCATTACTTTTGAATATAAAAAACCCGAGTATATATATATATATATATATATATACATATATATATATATATATATATATATGTGTGTGTGTGTGTGTGTGTGTGTGTGTGTGTGTGTGTGTGTGGGCGCAAATGAGTAAATGCCTAAACATGAAAAAATATCTTTTTTCTATGCCACTTGATTCAAGCTTGCCTCTAAGAGACATAATTGACATGACCTTTCAGAAACGGATGTAATAAATAAAAACAAACAAGGAACCCACCACATGTAATCCATAAGCGAAAACACGTGTGTTTTGCCTAAATCAGTCAGGATTATGCGAGAATTACATTTCTTTCTGATACCCACTTATAAAAGGCATTCAAAGTTGTGTAAAAGTGTTAATAGTACGTCAATTTATGGCAGGCATTAGAAATTCTACCTCTCACTCCCCAATCTATAATACAACGATACTACTTTTTCTAAACATTCCAATTTATTCAGTTATTTTCATCATCAAAGATCCGAGTGAAGTTGTGTTGTTGAAATGGATACTGGTGTAAATTGACGACATGGAGTGCTAAGTTCTAATTCCGTCGATTGTATTACTCTACTTTTTAAATAACGGCACAAAAATGTACTTTAGTACTAATGTTGGCAATGACGCTTTTCGGTTACAGAAACAAGATGGCGTTTATAATAAAGTCTTATGTAAAAACGGAAACTTACTGAAAGTAAAACGAAACACGATAGCAGCACACTCCTCAATAAACTGTACATTGTTTTGTATTATTATTTACTCTCTAGGAGTAGTCAAACAGGCCATCGTCAAAGATTTCAACTTTTGGTGTTCTCTGGAGTCTGAGTAACAACGAATCTCCCCAGATTTCCAGTATTCTCCACCTATTTCCATAACCTTTGCAGATGAATTTGCGTTCTCGCAATAGCCGCTTACCACTGATTCCTTATTGGCAGCAACCATTGGTTTTCACTGGAATTTGGATAGCAATAAGCCTCCCCAAGGCCCTAGTCCCCTTTGCACTCATCCAGCGGAGGTCTGGTCAGTGCTCTCTCTCCTCAGTCTTTCTATCCTCCTTAACTCTTTATACAGTTTCAGTTTTCATGATTTCATGTGGTGTTCCATTTTGTTTTACATCTGTAGCAGTTTCTGCATGCCCAGTTTGTGCCTGTAGTTCTGTGTGTTAGTCTCTACTGTAGTTCTACCCAATATATGTCACGCTAACATATATTAGGTGAGTTTCTAACAGTATTTTGTATAATTTTTTATTTTGAACTCAGTTTTCCGAAAGAATTCCTAATCTCCCTTCTAGCTGAATAATCATTATCGCTGCCATAAAAAATGACTGCATTTAACCATCATAAGTTTAATAATGACATATATTCTGAGTTTTGCAATTTTGGCCTTCGGGACAAGATCAAAGTGTAGTAAAAAAAAAAAAAAAAAAATGCACACACAACATACAGAAATGAATATACAAATTGTACATAGTTAAATTTTACATTGAACGCTGGGGTTATTAGTTAGATTAGGATCCACAGAGTGATTGATGTATTTTGGTAAATGTTGCCAGTCAAGAGTAAGACTTCAAAGTCTCATCTGTTACATAGTCAAAAAGACCCTGTACCCTCCCCCTCCCAATTTCTTGTAGGGCCTTGTGCCTAATTTTGTTGAATTGAATTTTTTGTACGTTTTTTATGTTCAATTTTTTCTTTCTCAATAAAATATATAAACAAGATCAAAGTGTAGTATCTGTTCCGGCAGATACTGCACTTAAGATAATTTGTACCAGTCAATGGAGGGGAAACCCTCTATACTGGGACAATTATTATTTTTGGTAACCAGAGTGCCCCCTTTTTGCCTACTTTTAGGGGAGCTGGTTTTTACCTCACATTAAAAAACGGCCTTGTGCCTAATTTGCTCAGTGGGGGAGCAAATAAACACCATCTGTTCCGGCAGATACTGCAAGCTATGACTAGCTATGACTAGCAAAGACCAGATGTGGGGGCAGCCCCATATGCCTGACCTTTGACCGGCTCCCATTTCCCACCTCTCGGGAGCTGGTCCCCCTTTTCCCTTCCCCCTCCCTTCACTCCTCACATTAAAAATTGGCCTTGTGCCTAATTTGCTCGGTGGGGGAGCAAATAAATACCATCTGTTCTTTAGATGCTGCACTTCTATTTCTTGTTCTCTTTTGGTGGAGGAGAAATCCTTCACGACTGAGACAATTTTTATTTTTGTACCTTTTCTCCACGTTAAAAAACGACCCTGGTGTCTAACTCTGTCCCGTGGGGAGGCATAGTAAATAGGTACTATCATTATGAAAAGTTTTAATAACGAATTCACAAATACACCAATTAATAAACCAACATTAAATGAACAAATGAAATAGTAATAAATATTAGGGTGGTCTGATAAAAAAAATAAAAATATTAAAAAAATAAAAAACCCGATTTTGTTTAAGTGAGAGAAAACAAATCTACCACTATCAAACAAATGATGTCACCTCTCTTTTCTTCTCTCTTCCTTCTTCTTCACAATCTTTCCTTCTTCTCCATTCCATCTCTTCTACTCCCTTCTTTCTTTTCTTTCTCACGCCACTCACCCCCTTCCCTCCTCTCCACCGTTCACTAGAAGCCCAAGTAATGGTCAACAGATCCTAACCTTTTCGCAGAAACAAATAGGAATATTAAATTTTAACAAATAATAAAAAAGGAATTTAAGACACGCTCACACTTGAAGTCTCAAAAAGGCAGCGGGCAACAGACAGGCTAACCTCATACTTGTTTAAGATAACATCTACATAGCTTTGGCTTTAGAACCTAACTCCTCAACCCCATAACACTACAAACCCTATTCCCTAACACCAACATAAAATGAATGAATAAAGGCACGGGTAAATAAGTAAATAAACAAATAGGAAAATAAATAAACTATCAAATTCGCACCCAATAAACCCTGTTCTCCGCACAACTGAACCTTCACTCCCATTACCCGTTCACAGGAAAAAAAAAACTCTTCTTTTACTGAAAGTTGATTTTCGGTTTTCATTTTGAATTCCGCTTTCGTAAATAAGAGTTGTTGCCTGAAGAGGTATCTAGTTACTAAATACTAGAAGACCAAAACATGCTCATGAGTGTGTAGCAACACATTATTGCGTATGTAAAGACAAATTGAAAATATAACTTGCTCTACTTCCGTATTGAGCACTCTTGTATTAACCTCGGTATATTTCACTGGTTACCCTACTTTTGAAAAATAGCAACCTCAAATTATATATATATATATATATATATATATATATATATATATAGAGAGAGAGAGAGAGAGAGAGAGAGAAAGAGAGAGATATGATAGTCATGATTTCAAAAGTAAAAAAAGAATTTGGATACCATCAGCTAGAATCGAAAGCAAAACTGAACCATTACAAAGCTGGTGACGTTACCACTGTACCAACGTGACGAGCATATGAACCGATAGACTAAGATAAATGTGCAAAATGTATAAAGATTTTTTGAATTTTTACCCATTTTGACCCCTTAAAAATTATTTTAAGCAGCAAAAGACCCATAAAAGAACGGTCCATAAAAAATCCAATCATTTGAGGCTCCTAGCGCCTCATTGTGACGTTTAAACCGATAGACCGACAAACAGACAGGTATATAGCCTTTTATATATAAGATATATATGTTCGTACAGAGACCCGACACTGCCGAGAATTGAATGATGATCAACGTTTTATCCTCCCATATTTTTACTGTCATCAAAATCGGTAAAATCGTCAATTTTTCAATCAAATCGATTGATTGTCTACTCTAGTTGGGGATCCATCGCGGTGCACCGGTATGAATCTTCACATTCCTCCCCGCAGTGACTTAATCCACAATATATTGTAGTCTACACTGCACTTTAGAGAACCTACTGCTGATTTTATAAAATTATTTTTTATATATAACGGCTTCAATTAAAGTTTAAAAGGCAAAAGTCGGGTATCATGCTTTAATTGTGATCCAAGCAAAAACATTCATTTCGAACGTGCCCGGCCATAAAAAAAACTACTGTCAACTTTATATGCCTTGACTTTCTGCTTGTGCAATGATAATGGCTTAAAATAAAGTTTAAAATGAAAAAGTCAATTATCATTATTCAATTCTGCTTGTGTGGCAATAAAACTTCTCAGATGCACTTGTGATGTAAGGTTACACGAGATTAACTTTGGTTAAGATCGCCTGTTCATTCTTTCATCGGATTTTCGATTATTGATTATCGATACTTATCGAAGACATTCCGTTACAAAACTAATTTAAGAACACTGCCGGATACATAAAATACATTTCTGTGACATCTCATATAAATCGGCCCAGCTGTTGTGGAGTCTATAAGGAATGAACAACCAACGTTCCTTTTATATAATAGAAGGTGCGTATAAAAGTGAAATTGTCATTGTGTGTGAGAATATTCTCTATAACATTCCACTTTGAATATTTGGTCTAGAAACTTAGAATTTGATATTTAGAGTATTTGGAATAGTGGCACACTTTCGATTTCGTTTTTCGCCGGCAAAAAATTGCTGCTAAAAGGTCAAAATTTAAAAATAAAACAGTTAACCTTGGCAAGGATAGTCGACTAAACCTGTTTGCATGCACAAAATTACCATCATAGGTTAAACAACGTTATTTTTCAAACATTTTTGTGCGTATAGACGTGGCGTAGGCGTTAAGAAATAAGGGTGAAGTGTTATGGATTATGGGTTCAATTCAGGCGAATGGTACACAAGTCGTTCTTTTTTCATTTTAGGAATCACTACTATATATTCCGCTGTCCACAACGGAATGGACACCGCGTGAATATAAGAGGTCAAAGGGAAAACCAAGAACAAGTGGAGGGACGACCTGATAAAACATATGGGTCCCACATGGAAGTGGATAGCTCGGGACAGAGTTAGATGGCTAAAGTCCAGGGAGGGGTTCTTCATTGAATGATAAAACCCTTATTGATATTGATATTGGCTATATATTAGGTACAATATAATAATCGGTAGAGATATAATTCTATAATAATAAATACAAAATCTTCATAAATTAAAAAATATCACGTTTAAACATATTTTACGAGTTGGTAACGCCAGGCGTCCTGCTAGTATATATATATATATATATAAATAGTATATATATATAATTAAATATTATATATATAAATATAGTATATATTATATATATATTATATATAAATAGTATATATATAATTAAATATCATATATATAAATATAGTATATATTATATATATTATATATAAATAGTATATATATATAATTAAATATTATATATATAAATATAGTATATATTATATATATTATATATAAATAGTATATATAAATAGTATATATATATATATATATATATATATATATATATATATATATATATACAGTTAGACTAATTTAAAATACTGAAATGTTTTATTTAAATATGTTTTCTTAGCGTAGAAGAATTTGTCCTTCTCTAACTGAGTAAAGAAAAGATGAAGTCTAATATCAAAATATTTTGTTGTTATATCAGTATTGAAAAGTGCGTTCCACCAATATTAATTAAACTAGGTTTGACATTAAAGTTCTGAATTTTTTAAATGGGGGTTGATTGTTTATATTACTTGTATTGATTGGACTATTGTTCTCATATTCGTGTTATTTGTTCAACCTTTCGACCGAAAATCTCATGACGAAAAGCTGTGTATATGAGATTTCATGCAAATGCGGAAAACTATACAAATGCGAGACAGGTCGCCCTCTAAAAGTAAGACTAGGAGAAAGCCGTGACACGGGAAGAGGTCGGAAAGTCGGGACCAGCTGATCACACATGGAAAGAAAAGGGAATACACTTCCCTTTGTGGAACGAGATCAAAATAATTGATAGAAATACAAGCTGCAAAACCAGGCGACTCAAGAAGGCAGAACATATGCTAAAAGGAGAAAAATTACTAAACAGAACAAGCCTAGAGATTAATACTATTTGGGAGCCCCTAATTGTACAAAAAAACAAGCAAACAAACAAACAAACGTTGTAGACCCTTAACATTTCGGCGTTAGAAAGGAGATAATCCCCTGTTGATCTTTATTAGAGTTGTCTCCCCTTTGTCAACCAACTTTTTCACAAATAGTTTATAATATTATTTTAACTTTTCACAAATAGTTTATAATATTATTTTAATAAAGTACACAGTACAGAATATTCCCGATTAAATTGTTTTTTTTTTAAATTCCGTTCAAGAAGAAATCTTTCTATACTGCGATAATTGTTAATTTATTTAAAGAACTTTATTTTACAGAAACAATAATAAAAATATGTTTCAAATATAGTACTCTTGTCAACAGTTTAATACTTTTTCATGAATAGAAATTAAATCAACGACATTCATAATTCTCTATGTTTGAAAATACATGAAAATATGTTATATAAAATCATTGTTCTGGTAACGTATCCATTAATATATGACGTAATCACTTTGGACAACGAAGTTAAGTAACGTTGAGCCTGGTTAGTACCAGATGGATGACTATTTAGGAATACCAGGCGCTGTATGTAGGAGGACGTTGATATTTATTTTCGAGAACTGCAAAAACCTAACTTTATCTCCCATTACCGAGATATACATGCGACTGGGGACTGCTTGTGAAATTGATATTCTCTTGACATTTCCGTCTTCGGAGGAAGCCAGTTCTAATCCGCCTAGAGTGAATGCTGCTGGTATATACCTAATACAGAATACTCCCGGAGAAATTTGGTTTTTGATTCCGCCTAAGAATAAATATTTTTATCCACAAATAATATTGAAAATAGTGTTTAAATACTTTATTTTTGTAAATAGTCTAACAGTTTGTAATAGATAGAAAGTAATTTAAAATAACGAAACAACGCACTAAAAATCAATGTTTTCTTTAGTTTCGCCATTGAAAAAAATGCGTGTGAAGACAGATGTCGGTATATTTGGGTGTAAGCGGCCATCTGTTCGCTAAAGCCTGATCCAGAATGTTTGCATAACCTACAAGCAAAATGACTGAATATGTTTCCCTAAATTCGGGAAAAGAATTATTCACCATTGAGATTTTAAAGCTATTATGTCACGCAGATAATTTAAAGAAGGACAAAATGATATAATTTCGATGATTTAACCAAAATTCCCCTCAATTATTTGCATTGATTAGAGTGTTTATAAATGAATGTATCACAGAACTCCTATATGTTTTTAAAAATTATTGTTTTTTTCTGTTTGTTTTACGGCATATCAACAATTTTCAGGTTATTTAATGACGAATTCAGTGATTTTGAAGAAAATCTTTTTAATAATAATAATAATAATAATATATATATATATATATATATATATATATATATATATATATATATATATATATATATTCAAGTCGGTTTCTGTTTGACACATAGTTAGGACCCTAACGGGTACTACCACTCCTGTGGACTTGGCAATTAAAGGGGTGGCTCCACACTCCCCAAAGCCCGCAAGCTGGGGCCTCACCATCGGATATAGTTTAAGGTCATATTCAAGATCTCAATTTTTTTTTTCTGTTTCAATAATGCTGTTTATTTCTTATTAACAAATCATATAAAAGTTAATTGTATTATTGATTATTGTTTATTACGATAGTGATAATTTTGTATACTGAAGCAGAAACAGTGTTTGCCTTTTTACTACAAAACTATCTAAAACTTATTGTTTCCAGGGTGGCATCAAAGCAGTGATATGGACGGACGTGTTTCAAGCAATCATCATGTACACATCGCTTATTGCAGGTTTCGTTAAAGTAAGTAAAGACTCTTTCTAATCCATCAAAGCATTTATAATTATTCATAATAATTTTATATTTGCAGATAATTCAATGAACGTATACATTTTCTCCATATCTCCTGAACACGACCATATATGGCAACACATCAAAGGCCTCAAATGACAAAGTTCTCTCTAATTCTCTCTCCTCTGATCTTGAGCGCATGGTACAGTGGGGAAGAGGTGGCTGGTTACTTTTAATGCATCCAAAACCAAGCTTCTATCTTTACATCATCAACGCTCTTATCCCTATCTGGCATCAATTGAAATGGATGGCTCTCGTTTTGGGGAGGCTCCATGTTTTGATAAGCTTCTGGGTTTGACCTTTACTCCTGATCTGGAATGGAACACGTACATCAGGTCTGTTGCCAAGGACGGTGGGAAAATGGTGGGATCCTTCTATCGCTCCAGAAGATATCTCACTACTGATGCAATTCTCTATCTGTATAAAAGCCAAGTACGTCCACGAATGGAATACTGTTGCCATATCTGGGCAGGAGCTGCTAAAAACAGCCTATCCTGTCTTGACAGAGTACAAAATAGACTTCGTGGTTTAGTGGGAGATGCCCTTTTCTCTTCCCTGAAGCCTCTCTCCCATAAAAGAGACGTTGCGAGCCTGTCTTTGTTTTATCGTTATTTCCATGGCAAGTGCTCGTCTGAGCTCCAATCTCTCGCTTCCCCTCTTTCACGAAAAACACCCGTCTAGCTGAAACTACTGTCAATAATTTTTCCCACTGTTTATCTGTGCCTAAATCCAAACGTAGATTCCATTAGCAGAGCTTCTTTCTCAGAAGTGTACGACTGTAGAACTCTCTTCCGTTTGCCTGTTTCATACCTGACTACAACTTGGATGTCTTCCTGACAAACCGCCCCCTTAAGTAAGACACTCTATCAAATCTCCAATGCTAATGATTACTACAATACTATCTCATTGATTACTGTACACGCAATAACCCTTATCCCTGAGTGGCCTCTGGGCCTTGATAAGTGGTGACCTCCATGTAAAAACCCTCCAAAATAACACGAACCTCGTTTAAAAATACTATTTTGTTTAGTTTTAATCATCTATTAAATGTTGATGAAATATTTACAAATTTCGTGCACACCAATGCTCACTCACTCATTGTGGTCAAAAGCTCTAATTTTGAAAAGCCAACGTCTTACTTAAGGAGAGTGTTGATCGTAATGTGAGGCCTTCCAGCTTGTCGGTTGACCTCTGGGGTCACATGAGTACTTTAGCAGCAGCAACAACGGTATTTACCCTAGGGTGTTTAAACTGGCTGTCTCCAAAGGAAGAAGTGTCACAGGAATATTAACTTATGAAGCAGCCCCCCCAGTCGCAGCTCATATTCATCTTGCGACCTGGAATCAAATTCATTTTCGACCTGGGATCAAATTTTAGCTCAGCAAACTTAAATTCTCACTGCTTATTCAAATGAGTTTGTGCTTTCTGTGGTAGCAAAAAAAAGAAGCATACAGAAGGTAACGTTTGTTAGAAACACATAACTGATTTTAAGACATCTAATCCATGTTTGCTCTCACCTGGTCACCCATGCAGACTAACACTTTTGTGATCTGTCATATGATCACTAACCACCCGAACCCTGCTAATTTCACATCCTATTTACGAGATACCTACACATATTTTACACTTTCTTCCCACTTTTATCTCTTTTATACAACTAGCTACAGTTATGCATTATTATTTATTTATATTAGGGCGTACATGACAGTGGAGGGCTCACGGAAGTCATGGAAATTGCAAAACAAGATGGCCGACTTTATTTCGAGTAAGTTTGTTTGTTTTCTACACAATAATTATTAATTATATTTGCTTTTGATTGGTTTTATTAAATGGATGCAATGCGACATAATATTTTGTATTGTACTAAATATAATTTATTCAGTAAATCTAGTATTCACTGCATTATAAACAATGTGATAGCTAACGTAGTGCTTCAATAATATGCCAAATTAAATCAATAAAAAAACAAAAGAAAAAATAAAAAGCAATAGGCATATATAATTAAAAATAGATGAAAATGTATTATATAAAGGATATTTCCTATTAGTGTAAGTTTGTTATATCATGTTGATAAATATACACGGGCCAATGAATAAAAATATGCTCATTTTGAAAATTTACCATATGGCGTCAGAGTCTTTGTCAAGAGGTTGTAAGTTAAATTATATCTTGCAAAGGAAGATACAATTGTTTACGAAATTATTTCGTCTAAAACATACTTCTTCCACAATAGATGAAAGTGTTTGAACTTTTCAAGAAAGGATGGTGATGATTATGCAACCTTTGCAAGCATAGTAAATAAGCACTTTGTTAAATATAGGTTATCGGAATTAAGTGCTAATACCATGTTTGCACAACAAATTTGGAAATTAGAAGTAAAATGAGTCAGATATAATACTTCAGTGAATAATCGAATATTGCTAATAATTTATTAGCGTATGTCAGAATTCAAAGGATATCGAACAGTCTGGAATGTTCCGCATAAGAAAAAATCTGCCACATGAGAAATGATTTCACCAATAAAATCTGATAATCAAAAGAGAAATATTTTGCCCATTAAAACATGCTCATATTGAATACAGATTCATTAGTACCAAGATTTAAGCCTATAAACACGAGACACGCTTTAAATGCAATCGTTTAGGACATAATGGTATATCTACCATTGTAACGTTGTCTGGGAACCAACACGTTGTATGCTCAGTCGCAAAGTAGACAAGGAATAATGAAAAAAAGAACTTTAACTCGCCCTTTTCTTTGTAACAACGACATTTATTTCCTCATTGTTATGGCTGTGACGTGACCCCGAACGTTATTTATATTTCTCACGTGATCTCGAACGTTATTTCGTCCGTACCCCACGTCTCGAACGTGATCGTTCGCTTTCTCTTTTTTATAGTCTTGTTTTTTTCTTTGCCGGTGACGTCCGCGCTATGTTACACCCTTTTCAAAGATTTGTCATGTCTAGATTTATATCGAAATCTGTGAAGCCCTTGTAATAGCCTCTCAACGAATAGAATTTGAAGTGCAAAATTCATTGTGTAGAATCGTAATAGAGTATATCTTAACTTTGTTGGGTCGTTGTATGTGTTCTATTATATTGTATTGAATAGCTTCATTAAGTGTTCAGAGACACTTACGTGTAAAAATCAACGACAGAAACAACAATTCGGCTTCTACATGAATTTTCGCACATTTCGAAGTTGTGGTACTAAACTTATTTGAAGTGAATTCAAAAGGTTTTGTCAATTGTTCCTATGGGAACACCTTATAATCGCACCGTATTATGTAAGAAGCAATAGCCAAGCTGAACGATTCTTTTATATTTTTAAAAGACCATGAAAAAGTGAGGTGTAACTCCCACGTAGTAAGCCATGCAGGATTTTCTGCAAGTGCATAGAATGGTGTCTAACTATAATATTCTACCAGTGAAAGCTATGTTCCCAAGAAATATCAAGACTTTCTCAACTCACTATGAACCAGAACGGAAAACAAATGTCACAAAAGAACGTTTTCAAATCAGAAACTTTTTTCGAATGATTAATAAAAAGTAATTTTGGAATCATAGATAAAAGAATTAGAAATACGCTCTATATGTTGACAAGATTAAAATTTACCCATAAGAGAGATTTAAACCGGTTATGGGGTTAAATGGTAATAAACGAAAGGAACACAGGACTTTTAGGAAAACACATGTATTAACATATATTACAGGCAAAAACAGGTTGAGAAATACTATTCCACAACTATGGGTGTTTGCACCCGACCTCCTTGACCGCGTGCCAATCTCTGACTGTCGGTTACCGGTACTCGATACCGGAAGTGACGTCATTAGAGGAAGTTACGTCATGATAGTCCATTAATCCCATGAAGGGGCGACTCCAACACCCCCTCCCAAGCTTTTTGTTCGTAAAAGCTGTCAGTACCTCTTCCTTTTAGGTTTACCATCAATGGCTCGGTAACCTTTCTCTTACAGAACGACCGCCGTAGCTCAGGTGTTGATTGAGGAGGTTCAAGATCAAAAGTTTCGGAGAGTGTCTATCGGCTCATCTTCCAATGGTGGACTGTCACTGGTTTCAATTGATCAACATCTTAGTTGGTTCTGGTGACGTTTATGGATATATGTTGGTCCTTGGATGATATATACCATGTCACCGATTCTCTTAGTAAATGTATCCACCTCCCAGAATGACATTTATTTTCTATAGTTTTTCTATATAGCACGATTCGTGTGTATTCATAGTTTGTCTTAATAGACGACAATTCGGCATGAATTGAACGAATAAACAACGAACACATACCCCCAAAACAATTGAACGAACATAATTGTAACACAAGTAAAGAAACCGTACAGTCGTCATATTAGAGTTTCCTGGTAGAAACAAGTTCAAGAGCTAACGGGCCAGTTTCACTTGAGGAAGAATCATCAAGGAAACAAAGCGGAAAATTAGTGAATTTTCAGACATCGCGAGATCCATGTGTTGTTTTTATAACTTTTGAAAAACACTCTTTCACCTGACCTGAAACGTTTACTGGGTACATGTGGCCCCGATTGGCATTGACTGTTTGGGTAAGAGTTTGTCAAAAATGAATCTCACTTTCCGCGCAAACATCGTTTCTGCAGCGGAGACTGCTGTTGGTGTGTTCGGCTTGGGTGTTATCCTATACACATGTAGAAATTGTTGCTTTGGCTTGGGAAATTCTTTTGGGTCGGGTTTTTTAGCTTCCGGCTTTGCAGTTTCAGTTTTTTTTGCCTCCTTTGGCAGATTCCGTTGAAGCTTTCTTTTTCGATTTCTCTGTTGCTGCGAATGGGACGTTTTGTTTCTTCTGGAAAACGGGCCGAGTGTTTCCTTTTAGTTCGAATCTTGCTATAGATTTTGTACATTTTCCCAGTCCTGGTGAGAATACCTCTGGAAATTCACTTTTAACTCGTCCTTCAGTTGTTGTGCTTCCGTAGACGAGTCTTCTACCCTATGACAGAATTTATTCATAGGTTGGTCCCACAATTCGAATCGCTCCATCCAGTCAGTACCAAACAGGTTTTCGGATGTCCTATGTACATACACTTTCACTTTTTTAGTAACACCATTTAAGGTCACCGGAAGTGTGAGCTCTCCCTCAAATTCCACTTTATCGCTTGTTACAGCTTGAGCTGATTTGTTCGTCTTCGCATGGTTAGTTTCCTTAGCCTTTTCCACGTCTTAAAGTTAATGATGGACAGGTCTAATCCGGAATCCAATTGTAGATGCACAGTTTTATTTGCAATGTTAACTGTGACACATTTGCTCCGGTTCTTATCCGAATCCAAGTCGAATCTAGTCTGTCGGACGCTGTTCTTGTCCTTGTTCTTCCTACATTGGGTCGCTTTGTGGCCCTTCCTGCCACATTCGTTGCAATACTTATATTTGTAAAAAAAATTGAGTCGACCAATGTTTCCAGCATAGGCTTGTAGGAGATCCGAGTCTTGTGACTGGGTGGTACTTATTAGGTGTAGCCTGAGTTTTCTAACTTCCAGCGTTGCTTTTTCGGGGTGAGTATTTTTCCGGTCTAAAGGTCGTCCTTCCAATGAATGTTGCAGCTGACTCCTCGACGTATCTCGAGTTGTTCCTTACGCAGACTACCCGTTGACAATCCTCGGCCAACTTCTGGAAGGTGAGGCCCTGTTCACTCTCAAGTCTAGATAGAACACGTCTAATCTCAGCGTTTTTGGATGAGACTAGACCCTGCGCAAAAATTAAACACTTGAAGTAATCTGCCGATAAGTCAGAGAGATGGAAATAATCGCAATGTCTATTTCCACGGACGCGAAGGTCAGGTAATCATCGTCGTCGTTTTTTTGCAGGTTAAAGCACTTCCATCTTCTATGAAAGAGCGTAGAATTCAGTTAGGATAAAAGTTTGACCGCTTCAGAAAATTCCAACTCACTCGTCTTCCTGGGAAGAATATAATCCACAAACTTTCTATGTTCTGTTGTCCCTAATTTCCTCAAAAGTAAGTGAACTTTCTTAGCGTTGCTCCACTCTTGACAATCCACGGTGAATATGTCCTCATATCTCCGATAGAAAGCGTCAAACGTCCCATCCAAACCGGTTGGTAGTTGAACGTTTCTATAATATTCCATATTGTACTTTGGGAAAAAGCAAAACTGTCATCCCTGTGTTCCGTTCTATCAAATGTTTTTAACAATAGGTCTTCTTGTTTCTGTTGTTGAAGTAGCATTCTCTCCTCCAATACTTGTTGCCTTTCTTGAAATTGTAACTGGAGCTGTTTATCACGTTCTTTTAAATTTTCCTCAGCTTTCTGCTGCTGGTTCATCTGTGCCTTGATTAGTTGTATTAATACTGCTTTAACGTCCTCCATCTTTTAATGGCTTTTCCAAACACACGAGAAAGATGTTTATTTCCGTTTTTGACTGGAGAAGAGAGATAAAATAATGGAAAAAGAAAGAAAAGACAATGTCCTTTCTTTGGGGGTGTGCGCATGAAGAGGGAGCAATTACTTCATGGTAAAAAACCTTAGAGATAACCCAATATGAGGGTGGATAAAAAACAATTTACTTTTTTTTTTATTTGCTACCCTTCAAATATATAGACTGTGACACCATACAGTCGCAAAAGAATAAAAATAATTGTGGAATTGTCTGGCAGTAAACAAAAATGGCTGTTTTTAAATTTTTTATTTATTTATTTCATTTTGTGTGTCGGGGGGAGTTGTCCCCACACGACAGAAAAAAATTTTTACTTTGGGACAGACAGTAAGTAATAGAATATTTCAGAAACTTCCACTCAATGATAAAAGTATTTCCTTTAGTCAAAGTAAAATGAAAAGGGTGAGGGAAAGAAATATTTCTCACTCATTAAAATATTGCATAAAGTTAGCAGCAAAAATTAAGGGCAAAATTTTTTCACTTCACTTGAAAAAAAATGTTCAAATTTGCATACGAATAAACAGTCGACAGTTTACAATGGGATTGTTCTCGCAGTGAAAATTGGGTCAACATTTTTCTCTTTTTTTCCTTCTTCTTTCAATAGGAAACCACATTAATTTTTAAACATTACAACAATGCGTTTCGTGCAGTTTTTTTTCAAGTTAAATATAGGGACAAAAATATTACTTACAATTGCGTCGATAACTTTGCCTTGTGTTCGTTTTCTTTTTTTTTGTTTTTTTAGGATTTTGTTGCCAGCCGACTTCTTTGCTTGTAAATCCGAAGTTCTTTTGAAGTCAATTAGAATTTCATTTCTTTCCTTTTTTGTGGCGTTAACCCGTGTGAAAGTCGAATCCGACGTCACCAATTGTTATGGGGTTAAATGGTAATAAAAGGAACACAGGATTTTTAGGAAAAACATGTACTCACATATATTACAGACAAAAACAGGCTGAGAAATACCATTCCACAACTGTAGACATTTGCACCCGAGCTCCTTCGCCGCGTACCAATCTCTGACTGCCGGTTACCGGTACTCGATACTGGAAGTGACGTCATCAGAGAAAGTGACGTCATTAATCCCGTGGAGGGGCGACTCCAACAAAACCAAATGAGGAAATGATATTCCGATGCTGTAGAGGACAATACTACAAAAAAGAATTAATGGACGTTTGACATGTTCGTGTTATTCATCACACAAGTAAATTCTAGAAAAAGAACACTGAAAAGAAAAGAACAAATAATGGAATACAGACTTAAAAAAGAAAAGTGTAAATAACTATTTTATCTCATAAATATTGTCGAATGCAATTCAAGAAAATTCTTTGGATTCTGTAGTTTTTTTTTTGATTTTCTTGTTTGAAATTTATTTTAACTTATAAATTTTTGTTTTAAATTAGCACGAGGTTCGATCCTTGGGTGCGGCATACAGTGTGGAGTCTTATATTTGGAAACTTTTTGCGAGCGTTTAATACTGTATTTAACCAGTCGACTTTTCAACGTGTATCTGCGGCTGAATCTACAAAAGGGGCAATTTGGTAAGTGTCTATGTCTCTTTTATGATCTTATACGGTCAAACATCTACCAAAACTTTTGGTACACAAACTTTTGGTAGACAAAAAAAATTTGATTGAATATAAAGAATCCATTCAATCTATAGCTTCAATAATGACAGTATTATTTAAAACTTGAGTTGAAAAAAAAAAAGACGGAAATACTCTTTAAAACTTAATCGTGACAGACTGATCAAAATGCTTTTTGGAACTTAAGTTTAATAGACTAATGAAAATATTGTCTCAAACTAAAGCGTGACAGACAAAATACTATTTCAAACTTAAGCGTGACAGACCAACATACTATAAAATAAAATACAGATCAAGTGCGCTGGAAAGCTAAACCACAACGTAATATTAGGGAAATAAACAAATATTTTACTTACTTGAAATTTATAATTGAAATATATTTCGGAGCTAAACTCCATCCTCAGTATGTTGTTTTCTTTATTTTTTCTGTGGGGTATATGGTTAGGAAAGAAGAAAAAAAAAACGTTCCGGGCGTATCTGCATCGCTCTTTGGGAAAGAAGAAGGAAAGGATGGCCAGCGCATCTGTATACGCGAAAGCCATCTCGGGAAGGCAGAGCATGATGGGAGAAGCTATTTTTCCCCTGTTTCTTCTTTTTTTTTCTAGATAGGAGGATATAAAGCTGAGAAAAATTCCCTGGGGGAGCAGAGAGAAAAGAGTCGTGAACACCTTCTCTTGAAAAGAATTTCGTATTGCTGACGTTCGGATTGTGCGGTGTGACATTGGTGGCGAGAGGCCAGGTGTGGTCGATTGGAAAAGAAGAGGGCAGAAACGTGCTGTTATCGAGAGAATGACTCACTCCTTCCCGAACCCCAGAACCGAATCCTGATTATAACCCTAGATCTCTAGATTTTCTCTTCTTCTTTCTTGCCATGTTGTAAGGTTGGAGAAAGAAAAGTCTGTTTGTAAAGATCCGCGCGTTGTTTTCAGCGGTTGTATTTTGAAATGTTAGAACTGTGCGTTGGAAAGCGGGATTGACGTCAAGGGTGTGGGTTCCATTATAGAAATGTTGATCTCATTTGAATAAAATAAAATACGCAGCAGAACAACATACTGTTTTAAACTTAATCGTGTGAGACCAAACCAAATACTCTTTCAAACGTAAGCGTGACAGCCCAACGCAAATAAGGTTTCAAACTTAAACGCTTCTTTCTCTTTTATGATACGGGGAAAAAAGTCGACTGAATGATTGAACGAAAGTTGCGTCCACTTAATCTGGGCGTTTAACGATGAAAATACCATTACAAATTTAAGCGCGACATATAGACGAACTGATAGACATCTAATAGAGATATTTTGATGCAATTAAGATAAGATTCGTCTATTCAGTTTTCTCATATAGGGATGAAAAGTTCAAATTTATCTGACAGACCAAACGACAATCCAAACAAGCCACATATTTTCAGTCGTCATCAAAAACATTCAGAAACATTTTATCTAATCGATACGAACCCGAAGTAAATACAAAAATGGAAAAGACTCCACGTTCTTTTCGTGTCATAAACGCATCACACATTTTGAATTCTAATAACTATGGTTTGTTGGAAAAAGAACAAAAATAAAAGAGCCATTCTCAAGATACACTGGAACAAGACCAGATGTTACATCGGCCGAAATGTGAGAACACACAAAATTATAACAGCCAAATAATGTAAATAACCAATTTTCATCTCAAAATATTGTTCCTCTATTGCTTTTACTGTTTACCAGGGAGGTAAATTTCATCATGACAAGTTTCAAGAAAAAATACACGATTAAACCCGGTTCTCCAACTTCCAACGTAGACCCCTACTACCATGTCTCCTTCTCCAACATCAGGGGTCTACGTTCTAACCTTCCAGAGGTTGAAACCCAATTGCAGGAGACTAAACCAGACCTTTTATTTTTAAGTGAAACTGGCATTGGACAGGCTATTTCCCTAGAAGAGTTCGCAATTAAAGGATACTCTAACTTAACTTCTAAATCTGACCCCCAAGATCGCCATGGGCATGGAATATGTGCCTATATTAAAGATAGTTTTCCATGTGGTAGGGACATCTCCAGGGAAGATCCTAACTTACCCTATATGTGCTTCCGGGTTGCTTTAGCTCACACTACGGCATTTATATTTACTCTCTATCGCCCCCACAACAGCGGAGTGACTATCTTTAAAAGCATATCTGAGAAAATTGACCAAGTTCTATCTGCTTATCCTTCAGCTAACATTCACGTATGTGGAGACTTCAATGTTCACAACGTCGAATGTTTGACCCACTCAAACAAGACCGATGATGAGGGGAGGTTCTGTCATGATTTCTCCATTGCCTATGACCTCACTCAGATTGTTCAGGAACCCTCCCGTGTACCCAACAATGACGGCCAGTATGCGAGCCTACTAGACCTTTTTCTCACAACTTGCCCTGAACTATGTTCAGTTTCTGTTCTGTCGCCTCTTGGATATTCCAACCACTCTGTTGTATCAATTAAGATAAAAATGAAATCTAATAAGTCCCCAGACGTACCTCTCCATCGTACAGTATATCGATACACTAAGGCTGACTGGGATAGCTTCCGTACATTTATATCGGATCTACTTCTGCATTCCATGTTTAAAAAGGATGTGTCCTCTATAGTATCAGACCTGACGGAATGGTTAATTGTAGGCATAGACCGTTTCATACCCTCGAAAAAGTTTCAGCAAAAACCTAACGGCCAACCATGGTTCTCTCCAGAATGTGCTGCTGTCATTGCGCACAGAAATCACTTTTTCCACTGCTTCCACGTAATAGATGTATGGAAACTAAATCCGCTTACAGGACTGCCAGCAACCATTGTAAGAAAGTAATAAAGAACGCAAGAGAGTTGTATGCTCAATCCATTAAGTCCAAAGTAGCTGAGCAGCGGCTTGGTTCCCAGCAGTTTTGGCAAATAGCAAACAGAATCCTGATCAGAAGCGTGTACTCCATCCCAACTATTATCAATGGACCTGAGGTAATCTCGTCAGCATCAGACAAAGCCAAACTCTTTGTCAAGAACTTTGCAGCTAATTCTACCCTTTGCGACCAAGGCCGCCAACCCCCAATATTTCCTCCTGTATCAGAAAACACGCTATGTGATATACGTATATCTGTACATGATGTTGCCAAGCTAATCAAAAACCTTGATTCCAGTAAAGCAACTGGCCCTATACGGTATTCCAATTATAGTACTCAAAAAACTTCAACCTGAAATAGCGCTCATACTTACAAAACTGTTTAAACGTTGTCTTAAGGAGAATAGTTTCCCATCTCCCTGGGAAATTTCATCAGTATGCCCTGTATTTAAGAATTCAGGTGATCGTTCATCCTCCTCTCAGTACAGGCCAATAAGTCTCCTGTGCGTCATGAGTAAATTGCTGGAATCTGTGTTAAATACAGAAGTAATCAACCATCTCAACAAAAGTAACCTTCTTAGTGACACTCAATATGGTTTCCGTTCTGCTAGATCTACAACAGATGTGCTTACAGTTATATCTCATAGGATTAGCAAATCTCTCGACGGAGGCAACCTTTCTAGGGCAATTGCTCTTGACATATCTAAGGCATTTGATAGGGTATGGCATAAAGGTTTACTTCATAAGATCTGTAGCTATGGTATAGCTGGAAATGTCTTCTCAGTTATTAAATCATTTCTTTCTGATAGGTTCATAAGAGTAGTAGTTAAGGGGCAAAAATCAGAAGCTCACAGTATTAATGCCGGCGTCCTTCAAGGGTCCATCCTGGGCCCAACTCTTTTCCTGATCTACATTAATGATCTTCCAAATCACATCCTTACATCATTTGTAGACATTTATGCTGATGACACTACCATTTATGGTAGCACATCTAACACAGTAAACGACCAAGTTCTCTCCAATTCTCGCTCCTCTGATCTTGAGCACGTAGTACAATGGGGAAAGGAGTGGCTGGTTACTTTTAATGCATCTAAAACCAAGCTTCTCTCTTTACATCAACAACATTCTGATCCACATCTGGCATCAATTGAAATGAATGGCTCTCGTCTTCAGGAGGCCTCAAGTTTTGACAAGCTTCTGAGCTTGACTATTACTCCTGATCTGAAATGGAACACGTACATCAAATCTGTTGCCAAGGCCGCTGGAAAAATGGTGGGATCTTTCTATCGATCCGGTAGATATCTCACTGCTGATGCTATTCTCTATCTATATAAGAGCCAGGTACGTCCAAGGATAGAATACTGTTGCCACATCTGGGCAGGAGCTGCTAGAAAGGACTTGGCCTGCCTTGATAGAGTTCAAAATAGACTTCGTAGCCTCGTAGGAGATGTCCTTTTTTCTTCCTTGCAACCTCTATCTCACAGAAGAGATGTTGCGAGTTTGTCTCTGATGTATCGTTATTTTCATGGAAAGTGTTCGACTGAGCGTCAGTCTATGGTCCCCCCTCGCCTAACTTTCACAAGAAACACTCGTCTAGCTGTAAACACTATCAATAATTCCCCCCACTCTTTATCTGTGCCTAAACCTAAACGTAGATTCCATGAACAAAGCTTCTTTTTTAGAACTGCACGCCTGTGGAATTGTCTTCCGTTTTCCTGCTTTCCGGCTGACTACAATATGGTTGTGTTCAAGTCTAACGTAAATAAGTTCTTGATGAGCCGTTCCATAATAATTATCAAATTTACCAAATTTTCATTACTAATGATTACTATATTGTCCAATTTCTACTGTACACCCTTTAACCCTTATCCTTGAGTGGTCTCTTGGCCTTGATAATGTGGTGATGCCTATGTAAATAAAAAACGGTGACGGTGGTTCAGTTGTTAACGACACTGGTAATATGGGTGTCTTAGGTTCGAATCTAGTTCACTCCACGTAACTCACTTTCGATTTAGAATGTTGGAAAACTTCATGTGGTCTCTCTGGTAAGTACACGATGTCTTTCTAGAAATAATACTGACAAGAAAAATATCGAAGAAACCAATGCTAACTTCAGATTCATACAATGATTATGATGGGTAGGAGTACCAAGGCTTTTTAACAATCGTGTATAATTTACTTATGGTGACCCAACGAGTCGTGTATCGACTGGTTTAGATATAAAAACAAGAATTCATGGCATCGTAAAGTTGTTTCAGTGATTGATTTATTAATCAGTGAATTGTAGATTTTGTTATTGCTGATTTATAATCACTCATTTCTCTCTTCCTAGGGTACTTTTGATTACTGGGCCGCTCTATGCTATCACAACGGGTTTTGCCATTTTCCAAGGATTGGCTTCTTACGCATATTTCAAGAAACAGCGTTGCGACCCTCTTGCATCTGGACAACTGAAAAATCCCAATCAGGTAAATCGTCCGTCTTCAATTCTTCCAAAAGAAGATTTTAGAAAGTGAAAACAGGTTGTATTAATAAAAGGCACCCATTTTACTTTTTTTTCTCACTTTTGCATGCAAGTGAAAAACGCATAATGTAAAGTTATATAAAGACGCATTTTTTGGCGGTGAAATGAAGCACGTTCATTTCAGATTACTTTTTAATTTGTTAAAACTCATACATGAAAACATGGTGGAGTGAAGCAAGGGGATGTGTATTGCGTGCATATGTGCTTGTAGACATTTTTTTAAATTGCAAGGCGAACGTTCACAATGCTACAATTTAATGACAAACTCCTTGGGCCATCGAATAAAAAACGAGGCTAATTCACGTACGAAGTTCCCATTTCTCAACCAATATTGAGAAGGTATGAAAAAGATGAATTTTGGTTTGAGGGACAGTTTCGTCTTTTGACACATGTTTTAGTTGAATGTAAATCAAACTTTAATATTTACAAAAACACTGACGAGTGCTAAATTCGTTTTTTTTTACATTCTCATCAATGGGACTAGCGAATTACAATACTTAGCCCACGAAAGGATGTTTAGCAGACATGCCATTTTGCTGTATCACAGCTTTTCAACTGGGATTGAAACTCTACTGTTTTTCATCAGATAACGTTTCTAACTACGTTGGCAGGCATTGAGTAAGTGTACTGTAGCTGTTTATAGCCATTCATTAGTCGAAGAGTACAAGCGAAACGAGAAAGTAAACCAAATCTCTACAGAAACTTGCGACGGACTGTCAAAGGGTTGTAAGTGTGAGAAACAATTAAAAAATATAAAGCGATCGGGCATAGCATATGCCAGAAATAGTAAACTAGAAAGCAAATAATACTTCCCTAAAAACAGAGAAAATAAGCTCAACTGCATATTCAGTATAAATTAAAAATACTCATTTGAAAAAGAGAGAAAAGTATATGGCTACTCGCATTTTCAAAACAGGTGAAACATACAAATGTGAAACATACAAAACAGGAGAATTACATTGAGAAAAAAATGATCTTTTGTGGCGTCGGATGCAAGGGAATTAAACACTGAATTAAAACAAAACTTCTCCTAATAGATTAGAAAATGTGGGTATCTTATCGAGGATTGAGCTTAGCGAATAGTCAGCGCTGACTGCCTATACACAGAAAAAATAAAAATAAATACGTGTCTGCGCCGATTTTTCTACAGGATTGCATGCAACATAAAGAGACCACCATTATCCTTCCCATCAGCGGAGAGAAAATATTCTCAAAAGTTTAAGCGATTACAAATCCAGTAAATGAAGAATGTAAAATGAAGAACTTCTGTGTATAAACATACACAGGGGGTTTATACAAATTCGAAAGTCTTGCATTCCAGATCAAAGTCGTTCCGAACATTTTCCAACAAATCATAAGCACATGTTAGGCGGTTTGTCTTCGATATGGTCTACTTAGAAGACATCATAATAACCTGTGAATCTTCAACACCGGAAACGTATACATAGGGGTTCTAAAAGAGTTCAAGAATACGGGTTTAAGGTGAAGGAATCGAAATGCGATTTTTATGAATGAGATTAGATATCTCGGTCATATTATTAATGAAAATGGAAAAACGGTCTGATTCGAAAAGGGCCAAAACAATTAGAAATGTGCCGACCCTCGATAATGTACAACCTATTCAAAGTTTCCTGAGATTAGCAAACTATTATCAGGTTTTCATCAAGAATATGCACGACCACGCACCCTGTTAAACGAATCTTTTTCGATGAGGACTGATAATGAGAATTATTTGGATTATTCAGAATATTATTCCCATCTTGGATGTCAGTCATCCTAACAATGGATTCTCATATGGTGGTGTGTACTGACGAACTCTGGAATCTGTATGGAATTTAGAACGTAAACGTTTTATCTAATTAATAAGATACTTTATTTTTCTTCCGTCAGTGATACCTTGATATATATATATATATATATATATATATATATATATATATATATATATATATTATATATATATTATACATATTATATATATATATTATATATTATATATTATATATATATTATATATATATTATACATATTATATATATATATATATATATATATATATATTATATATATATATAAGAATTACAATTAAGTTTACAAAGATAATCCAAAATAGTAAACTAAAAATATATTATAAATATTAAAGATTTTAAATATTTATAAAGTATTCCTAACCAGATGTAAAAGCCCAATAAAACCAAATAGAAAATATAGCTTATAATAAGAACAAAGACTTAATAGGACATGTTAAAAACACTTTAACAAGATTTAAAAACATATTTAATTTTCGAAAAGTGAACACAAATTAAGTGGATTGTCCTTAATCCGCGGAGTTTCGAAAAAATACTTTCCTTCTCACCAATGGGCAGGTATTAGTAAAATGCGGAATCATATTTTGCTTGCAAAGTATTTAATGAAATTGCAAGTAAGCCACAGAGCTTACTCGGTAAAAGTTAAAAAATAGTGAGGCAGAGGGAATGGGAGGAAAAAAGAAAAATATTTCACGTAAATGGATGGTCGAGTGAAAAGTAGAAGATCTAATGAGAGTAACCCTTTCCACAAAGAGAAGGTTGGTAAACGTCCGGTATCCAGAAGTAAAAATCCAAAGGAATCCCATTACTGGAAGATATTTTGAGGTCACTCAAAAGGCAGAATTCCGTAAGATAATTCACAAAGAAGTACAAGGAAAAAAAGTGAGTTCAATATATTATTATAAAAAGAAAGATAGATGGAGAGATTTCAAGACGTTACTGCTGAAGTGAATAGTATCAGTAAGTAAAGAATTGCCTTTTAGAAAGGTTTTATTAATTGTAAAATACACGTACGCTCTTGAAAGGATCGAGCGGGAAAATGAAACAGAGGGCGCTTTTATTATGAATGTCAATCCCAAGGGGGATAACTCTTAACAACAAATTAAATCATAACATTTTCCCCGTCCTAAAGTATTCAAGTAAGGGGTAATTAATTATAGACAAATTTTTTTTTTTTTTTTTTTTTTTTTTTTTACAATCACATAAGAATCATTTTATTTACAAATAACATATGAACCCAAACTGCAGTTTTTTCAGTATTTAGTCACAAAATCCTTATATTTAAGGGGGATAACTCTTAACAACAAATTAAATCATAACACAGAAGTAAAAATCCAAAGGAATCCCATTACTGGAAGATATTTTGAGGTCACCCAAAAGGCAGAATTCCGTAAGATAATTCACAAAGAAGTACAAGGAAAAAAAGTGAGTTCAATATATTATTATAAAAAGAAAGATAGATGGAGAGATTTCAAGACGTTACTGCTGAAGCCGAATTTGTAAAAATACGAATAAAGAAACAAAAATGATGAGCGATGATTGAGTTATCTTTAGAATAGAAAAAGCAATGTCACAATGAAAAAATAACGTTGAAGTGGTGCAAAAATTAAGGCAGAAAAAAGGGTCGAATGAAATAGACAAGTAATGACTTTAAAATGAAATTATCAGACGCGTATCTCTAATAGATTGGGAAGGTTATTTAAAGTTGTGATAAAATTTAAAGGGATAAAACAGCAGCAATGGAGAAGAAATTGGCCGGCATCCATAGGCTCAGCTATAAAGCAAAAACTGAGAACTGCACAAAAAATAAACATTCGTAAGCGAGTGTAAATGTAAATGCACATAGTAAAAACATACAAAAATTTAAATGGATATATTTACATGGATATATACAATAAATTAGAATGCTTATTATTTATTAATTTTATTTATTGCGAACCAATACCCTCAACTAAAATGATGAGGACAATAGTCCGCAACAAACAAAATTAAAATTAAATGAACATAATAACTTGTGCTCATGGATACACTGAAACGGAGACTGAAGATGTTAAGATGGTCAAACATAAATGAAAGAAAGAATTACAATTAAAATTATGAAGTTATAAAGTGCTAAGAAAATATTTAAAAGAGATCTATAATATTATGGAATTATGTATCTGAAGGGTTAATATTAGAGCTATGTAATTTCTAAATCGTCATATTTAAATTATGTCTTCTGTTTGCAATAAGAGATTAGTTCGTTTTTAGTGATAATATATTGCTAGTTTGAAGGGGAAGTAATAATTGTTATAGCTTCTGTTGTGCGGAAGTGACATGACTTAGAGCCTGGAGTATAAGACTTAAACTTTTTAGGATAGTCCATTTAATTGAGAAGGGAGTATTATTAGATTTGAGTTTTTAATTAATTTGTTGGGACTTAATATTTATTCTATTACGTATCCTATTCTATATACTTAAAGTGAAAATTATATGAACTTGTAGTTGCCTCCATCTGAATCCCACATGTCGCCACTGTTTTTAAATAAGGAGGAAAAAGACATTTTTTAGATTGGTCATGCAGGCAGAGGCCCAACGCCATTTTATAACGTTGTTTTTACTTCTTTAGCGAAAGCACACGCACGAAAGTTTGTAATGCACTTCAAAATGGTTATTCGTGACGTTGTCCTTTAACTTTCTGTGTCTCCAAGCCAGTATATTACCTTTTTTTACTTAGGAGTTACCACTTATCAAGTCCCGAAGGTCACTTAGGGATAAGGGTTAATGAATGTAAGGTAGTTGTACAGTAATCGTTCATGGTGTAAATTGGGTAAAATTTGATTATTTAGGGCATAGCTAAAAAAAAAAACATTTTAATATTGGATTTAAAGGTTACCATGTTGTATTCAACCGGGAAGCAGAACAGCGAAACAGTGTTCCAGAGGCAGGCAGTCCTGGGCAAGAAACTTTGTTCATGGAATCTGCGTTTATATTTACGACCATATATAGAGTGAGGGAAATCGCATATTATGGTTGTAGCTAGTCGAGTGTTTTAGTGAAAGTTTGACAAGAGGGAACCCTAGATTGAAGTTCAGTCGAGCACATGCCACGAAAACAACGGTAGAGCAGAGAGAGGCTCGCAATGTCTCTTTTTTGGGAAAGAGGTTGCAGAAAAGAAAAAAGGCCATAAACATACTAGGTTTCGAAGCTGGTTTTAAAGTGCTCAACTGAGCTTCAATATATGTCCCCCTCGCCAAACTTTCACAAGAAACACTCGTCTAGCTGTAAACACTATCAATAATTTCCCTCCACTCTTTATCTGTGCCTAAACCTAAACGTAGATTCCATGAACAAAGCTTCTTTCTTAGAACTGCACGCCTGTGGAATTGTCTTCCGTTTTCCTACTTTCCAGCTGACTAAAATATGGTTGTCTTCAAGTCCAACGTAAACAAGTTCTTGATGAGCCGTTCCACTTAAGTTAACAAATTTACCGAATTTCCATTACTAACGATTACTATGTTATCCAATTGACTACTGTGCACTCTTAATCCTTAACCTCGAGTGGTCTCTGGCGTTGATAAGTGGTTATGCCTATGTAAAAAAAAACTTTATCAAGGCTGGATAGGGTACCTCCTGCCCAGATATGGCCACAGTACCCCATCATAGGGCGTACCTGGCTCTTATACAGAAAAAGGATTGCATCGGCAGTGAGAGACCTACTAGAGCGATAGAGTGATTCAACTATTTTTCCATTGATCTTGGCAACAGATTTGATATATGCTTAAGGAGATTCGCTTGCAACTTGTTAAGCTGCTACGTTTCATAAAACTGAAAAATTGCATTTATTTGGTAGTTTTTTCTTCAGATTTGATAAAAAATGAAGACTCGAAAAAATCATGTATCTCAACATTATCTTACCTCACACATTATTTACTGTGCACCCCCTGCTGTATATCGACAGATGGAGAAAACTGCAAGACGTCCTCGCTATTTAGTCGCATTGTTTGCTTTGTTCCGTCTCCTGATCTTTGTTTTATATTGGAGTCACCACTTATCAAGGTCTGAAAACTACTCGAGGATACGGGTTAATGAGTGTACGGTAACCACTGAGACAATAGCGTATTAATAGGTAGTGGTGGAAATGGGATAGAAATTGATTATTTAAAGGGTGGATCAACAAGAACTTGTTTACATTGGACTTGAAGACCATATTGTAGTCAGCTGGAAAGCAGGTCAGTGGAGCAGAGTTTCACAAGCTGGCAGTTCTATGAAAGAGGCTTTGTATGATTTACGTTTGGATTTAGGCACAGATAGAGAGTGGGAAAAATGTTAAAGTAGTTGTAGCTAGACGCGTTTTTTTTTTTATGAAATAACGATAAACCAGGGACAGCCTCGCAACATCTCTTCTGTAGGAAAGAAATTGCAAGGAAGAGAAAAGGACATCGCCTACTAGGTTTTGAAGCCGGTTTTGAACTTTACCAAGATATGATAGGGTGTTCCAAGCAGTTCACGTCCAGATGTGGCAACAGTTCTCCATTTTAAGACGTACCTTGCTCTTATACCGGTAGAGGATTGCGTCGGAAGTTAAATACCTTCTGGAACTGTCAAATAACGCAATCATTTTTCCAACAACCTTGGCAGCAGATTTGATGTAAGTCTTCAAATGTAAGATCTTTCTAATCTGTTCACTGTATTGCGACATGGATTATTTTAAAAGAAATACAGTTGGAAATCGGTTAGAAACAGTTACACTTAATTCAACTCTCTTTTTTAAAAACATGTTTGCCATAAAAATATTTTACATATGAGCATTTTAAGTTACCGTAAATATCAGTGCTCTGAAAAATCAATTGTTTACGTTAGAGATGCCTTACTAGTTAAATATGAATAATTTGCTCATAACCGATATTTTCGGCAGATTAAAGTTCTTATATCTTATATGAAATACTAGCTAGACACCCGGCGTTGCCTAACCGTACATTACGCTTGCACATGATATTTTATACACATATATAGATACGCAGATTGCATATGTATTACTATAGAATCAGTCCTCTATTGATATTACAAGGAATAATTTGCCCGGTGAACAAATTCCTCCATTTTTTTTTTAATTTAAAAAAATGAAAAATAATAATGATGATGTCGTTCATCAACTTCCGTCTGTGTTTGTTTACAAGATCACGTCAGCTGATATTTGGGTTTGACGATGAGTGCCCTGGAAAAGTAACTTCTGATTAATATTTAGTTTTTGAAATACGCAAACGAAGAAATGATTTGCAGCGATTTTAAGTGGCATCTCTTCTTTTATCATGAATTGAACTCATTAATAAGAAGCAATGGGGTACACCTGAGCTTGAACAGGGGCTGATTCGATCTGTAGTCGAACGCTCTAACACTCAGCTATAACTCTATTTTTATATAGTCTATTTTTATTTTGAAAGAAGAAATGATTTGCTGAGATTTTATTATTTCCCTTGGTCGCTATTACGTAAAATATTCCCCTATAAAAATTCTTCTTTTATATCTATAGGAAAAAAAAAAGACTATTTCTTCTAACCAGATTTTTTCGATTTTCGATACTTATCGGATAAATTTCTGTACAAAACATATCTAAGAACCATGCCAGTCATCTAAATTATCGTTGTATGAAATTTGCAAAAGATAGGTTCAGCCGTTTCGGAACGTATGAAGAAGGAACTCATAAGAACACAAAGCGATTTTTATTTAAAAGTGGAGATTACGTCTTTAACACAAATAAATAAGTAAACTAAAATAAATTATTTGTGATTAATTTTCCAACTGTATTTCATTTAAAATAATTTATGTTGTCAACAGTAACGTTCAACGTTTATACCAGAATCTGTTTTCATTCACGCAAAAGAAAGCCAATCATTTATTTTATAAAGTTACATTCTGACTTTCATAAATAAGAAACTGTCAAAACAAATCTGAACCTTGAATTTCAAACACGAATTAAATTTGTATCCTAATTGTCATATATTTATTAGTTACTACATTAATATTATTACCATTAATATTATTACAATTAATATTACTACATAAATATTATTACCATTAATATTATTACCATTAATATTACTACATTAATATTACTACATTAATATTATTACCGTTAATATTATTACCATTATTATCATTACCATTAATATTATTACCATTAATATTATTACCATTGATATTATTGCCATTAATATTATTACCATTAATATCATTACCATTATTATTATTACCATTATTATTATTACCGTTAGTATTATTACCATTATTATTATTACCATTAATATTATTGCCATTAATATTATTGCCATTATTATTACCATTAATATTATTACCATTATTATTATCACCATTAATATTATTACCATTAATATTATTACCATTATTATTATTACCATTAATATTATTACCGTTAATATTATTACCATTATTATTATTACCATTAATATTACCATTATTATTATTACCATCAATATTATTACCATTATTATTATCGCCATTAATATTATTACCATTATTATTACAATTATTATTATTACCATTAATATTATTACCATTATTACGAGTACTATTACTTTATCTATCTGCTGCTAGCTCTTGCGGTGAATGTCTTCCAAATGGTACTTAAAGCCTGGATCCCAGTCGAGCACCTTTCTATAAAAATAAGGACAGAGAAGATAGAGAGTAGCAGTGAATATTCTGTGAGAAATGGCTGTAATAAACAGAAGAGATTGCCTATAACTTGATTTCGGAGTCGATTTTAAACTCCTTTCTCTCGCCAATAAAGAGGGCTCTGATTGTAGCAACATTATTTCATCTTCGGGCGTATCGGACTCTTATATAGATAGAGGACGTACAAATTAATTAATAACTGTGTCGTCATCGCTATGCAGTATGTTTAGTGATGTGCATATCTGCAATGCATTCAGACGATAGACTGACCATAGGAAAAATATATACCTAGGGATTTGACAACAAAAAAGTTGATTTGTCATTCAAACTACATCTATTTATAACAAGCTTTGCTTCTTACTCGTAACATGTAAGCCAGCCTAAATAGAGCCACTAGTATCTCTTAGATTACTTATTTATATAGCAATTCTATTTTTATGTACAAAACTAACATTATTCTGTTGTTCTTTCTGACAGATCATGCCACTTTATATGATGATGGTGTTTGAATCATGGCCAGGAATGCCGGGATTGTTCGTTGCTGGGCTTTTTAGTGCATCTCTCAGGTAAGTAAGGAAAATGAGAATAAGAATTCTATTTTATGTTACAACGTCAAATAAAAAATAAATGATCGACTATAGTTAAGGAGTATTCAACGAATCTTTTCGTTAGTTATTTTTTACTGTTTTCTTTTCCTCTCAAACAAGTCACAGTGCTACTTGAATGTAGGGGCTACTATTTGTAACAAAATTTGCAGGGATACTGTATAGGGTTACATGGAAAGGGCTGCCCCCTTCCCATGTAAATAAGGAGAATACTAGATAAGTGAAAATGAGATTACTAGAATCGAACCATGTAGGCAAGATTAAGAAATGGAATTTTAGAAATCAAGTCTATTGTTAATTCTTTTAGAAATATAGATATTAAATATATTAGTAAAAGAGTGGACAATCCAAATTAAAAATATATTGAAAATAGGTTAGATTAGAATTGAGGATTCTTTTGTTTGTCAAAAGTATGTTGGGCAAACATATGTAAACCACGTGAAAATTAGTCACGTTTGAAGACACACTTCTGACGTCATAAACAAAGGACATTTCTCAATATAGGATTCTGTGGGTTCGGATTCAGGGAGTAAATTGATCAGCCAAGAGTTGCCATAGTCAGTTGGAGAGGAGAGTCCCTTAAAGCGAAGGGTGGAAGATTAATCATGTAGATCCAAGTTGAATTCCTGACGTCAAGGACCAGCCGATCAGATTCATAAAGTTATCACCATTAATAAATTGCAACTGTTTGTCTCGTGTCGTCATTCATCACAATCAAAAAGGTAAATGTGTTTTAGCATCTTATAATGAACTGTGTGTAACCTTTCGAAGAATATATATCTCCCCTTCTCTGTGTTAAGAACTTGCTTCATATATAACCCAGTCCGTATTATTATGAACTCCAAGAATTGTTACAGTCGTCGTGGATATGTATGTATGTATGTATGTATGTATGTATGTATGTATATATATATATATATATATATATATATATATATATATATATATATATATATATATATCGTCTCCCAAAACAATTGTTCTATGGTGAGCTCTTTCTTGGAAAAAGACCCCAGCACAAGCCCAAAAGACGTTTTCGTGATAGCATCAAGGACACTGATATACAGGGGTGCAGAACACTATGAAGCAGCCAAAATAGACCGAGAAAAGCTTAAGAGAGCATGTAGGAAATACCAAACCTTGCCGCCCAACCATGGAGATCTCTGGATCTGTAAGGTGTGTGATCGGGCTCTGTTGTCGAAGGCAGGTTTTGTTAATCACATGAAAGCCCACGATAATACAGATTCCGCTGCATTTAGTCTCATACAAATCAGTGAGCGTTTTCAGTGTCATGTCTGCTTGAGGGTGTGCAAGTCGCTGGCAGGGCTAAAAAGTCATATTCGGGCACATGGACCTTTAGTGACTGAGGGAGTGGCTCTCGTCTGACAAGACGTTGCAATCATATATATATATATATATATATATATATATATATATATATATATAAATAAGCGAGATTAGACACTGATAGAAATAGGCTTTTTAGTGCATCTCTCAGGTAAGCAAGGAAAATGAGAATAAGAATTCTAATTATATTACTTACCACGTCAAATAAAAAATAAATGATCGACTATAATCCTGATAGATATTACTTGAAGTAATACTTACAAGGAGATCTAGCCAAAAAGGAAAAGCTCAATATTTAAGAATATATATTCCATTAGAAGTGTTATCACCATGGTAATTCGTGTGTTATGAGTCCCTGTCATGTCCTCCCAATATGAACTTCCGTTATCTTTAAAATATGAACCTGTGCTACACAACAAAGGGAGTTGAACAGCAAAATCTTTGTTTACATTGCACTTGCACTTCTGATGATAGTGCAATCATGGAAGCAACGCTCCGAGCGGCAATTCTAAAGTCCAGCAGTTCTACTATTTGAGTAGAAATCTTTCCGCTATCTAGGGATCTCCACAGTGTAGTAATGGGATTTTGCTGCCTTTTCGTTCAGAGCTATTTACACGGTCATGATTCTAGGACCATAATTGAAACGAATCGCTACATAATACCGTGCTAAATGTAACTATATTTATGAATTTTTGGGCAATTCCATTATCCCGAAATAGGTATATCAGCTTAGTCCATAACGATAATAGAGAGTTTGGTAATACTAACTGATCTGATTGGTCGAACAAGATTACATGTTGGCAGAGAGAGGCTATGTTAAAATAGTCAGTTGTTTAGTGAAGTTGTGAAACGCAACATTGACATCAGATTATCTTGCGTTGTATGTAAGATCATATGAAATTATAAATCCATTAACAAACCGGTTACCAATTGTTTACTTAAATACATCAATATTACTAACTACTACTAATTATTAGTGTAAACTAAAATACATCATAAAATAAAATACGCACCAAGTGCGCTTGAAAGCCAAATCACAACGTAATATTAGGAAAATAAACAAATATTTTACTTGTTTGAAATTTATCACAAATATATTTCAGAGGTATCCTCCATCTTCAGTGTGTTGTTTAATGGGTTTCATATATGCATGTTTAACGGGTTGCATAGATGCATGTTTAATGGGTTGCATAGATGCATGTTTAATAAGTTACATAGATGCATGTTTAATGGGTTGCATAGATGCATGTTTAATGGATTGCATAGACGCATGTTTAATGGGTTGCACATATGCATGTTTAATGGGTTGCATAGATGCATGTTTAATGAGTTGCATATATGCATGTTACCGTATAACAGGTTTACCAGTAATAAGCATTGTTATATACTGGGTGTTATTATTAGAACGTATATTCTGTATTGTTGTTGTTCGTCTTAGTATTAGAAAGTCTTAGTCAGAGATTAGAGACAGTCCTAGGAGTATTCATGTGTTGACTGTTCATATGTCTTAAGATGTTCATGTTGTAAGAGATAGCATATTGGAGACATAAACAGGTATATATAAAGAGAGAGACAGCTCTGTATGAACGGGAGTGTTTCTATAAATATTGATACATATATTTCTTACCTATTTTTGAGATGATGATTTTCACAAAGTTCTTATAATATAAATGGGCAATAACTTTTCTATTGAATCACAACACGAAGACGCAGATACACAAAGATGATGACGTCCTTTATTTCATGACTGGTCCATGATTTCGCTTGAGGAATTCAAAGTTTCTTTACATGACTTTTTCTTCTCTAACATCCGCTTCCAAGGTTGGTGTCAGCATGTCTCTCTAGGCTCTTCTCCCCTCTTTTTCCCAGACTGCATCTAAAAACTCTACCTATATTTAGAAATCGTCACGTCATCGCATGATTAAACATGTGCTCATAAAGCACGTTGGATGACATGCGTCACGTTGCCAAACTTGGCATGATCCCGAGTTCAGTAACCTATTTTTCAAATAACCTCTTTACAAAATATGTTTACAATTTCAATTGACGATTACATTCCTTATTTTAATTTTCACAGAAACAAATTTCATTATTACATTCCTTTTCCATATACAGATATGTAAGCTAAACAATTGCAATTCCTTATTTCAATAACATTCAGTATTTATTTTAACTTATGATTGGAATTTTCAATTCCAAATCTAGCTTCGCAAGTTCGAATCCTTGACTATCCTATTTCATGTTTACATTTAACTAATTCCCTATTTTTTTTACTTACATGAAAAGTAGCCAACCCTTTATCATGTAACAAATAGAGAGGAGGTTATACATATATGTATGCAGTGAATGTACACATGGGTATAAAAACATTGGTTAAGGAAGGATTTTAATGGACAGATAGATTTGAAGAAATACATAAATAATTCCCTATTTTTTTACTTACATGAAAAGGGGACAGCCGTTTTATAATGTAACAGCATTAAAGAAGAAAAAAAGACCAACCAGAAAATCTTTGAAAAAATTTCTTCTGTGATACAGATTCAATCGAAAGCATTACACTAAGAGAAGGGAGACCACCCGAAAAATCGACTCTTTGAAATAATGAGGCCTTCTTGGATACAAGGTTATATGCTGTGATTATGACCCAGTTGACACTTTAAAAAATGATCTCATATGGTACCGCCTGCTCAATAATAAAATGATTAGTCTTTTAAGTGGGTGGCTGTGTGGTCTATTCTAAATGACACCAATCTCAGTCTCTCTCTCTCTCTCTCTCTCTCTCTCTCTCTCTCTCTATATATATATATATATATATATATATATATATATATATATATAAAATAAAAATTACAATTAAATTTACCAAAATGATACAAGATGGTAAAATTAAAGTATATTATAAATATTAAAGAATTAATAATTATAACATTTTCTCAACCAGATGTAAAAGCTCGATAAAACCAAATAGGAAATAGAGCTTATAATATGAGCAAACAGTTAATAAAATATGTTACAAAACACTTTGAAATGAGTTAAAAACATATTTACTCTGAAAAGGAAACACTAGATAAATGGATAGTCCTTAATCAGCGGAGTTTTGAAGAATTCTTTTAACTTTCTTGAAGTTTTACATTTGGATTTTACCGTCACTGGATTTTTTATCTTCCACCAGACTATCCATTCATGTGTAGTCACCTTTTTCTACACCATATTCCCTCTGCTTCACTTTTTTTGTTTTCAAGTAAGATCTTTGACTTACTTGTTGTTTCATCAAATACTTCTGCATGCAAAATCCGATCCCGCATTTTGCTAATTCCTACCCTCTGATGAGAAGGAAAGTATTTCTTCGAAACTCCGCGGATTAAGGACTATCCATTTATCTAGTGTTTCTTTTTCAGATTAAATATGTTTTTAACTCATTTCAAAGTGTTTTTTAACATGTTTTATTAACTGTTTGCTCATATATATATATATATATATATATATATATATATATATTATGACAGCCCCTTTAAGAAATTCGTTTCTTATTGTTGAGCACTTTCAGTTGAATTAAAGTCGGTCAATTTAGCTCTTATGCATAGATCATCGTATAACGATTAGATCACTCTCTGACTGACGTAAATGAACATTTAAAATTAAAATGTTTAAATTCGACGTTATTTCACGCGGTTAATGGTAGCCGAATGGATTAGGTCTTCGCTAATCAAGCCAGAGATGTCTCGTGATGCGGGGTTCGAATCGTTCGACTGGTATTAATCGTGACACCCTGCACTGAAGATTCCCGAAAGGATAAAACATTAGTGTCTGTAGGTATTTAATTATTATAGTAAAAAATAATTATATATATATATATATATATATATATATATATATATATATATATATATATATATATACATATATATATACATATATATATATATATATATATTTCAGAGGAAACATAATTTAATTTAAATACCAAAAAACAAAAAAAACCGGGCAGGTGAAATTATTAAAATTTCCTTAAGGCCTTATCATCTGACCCTCTAAGAGGAAACGTCAGAATGATAAATTAAAAACTAAGAATCGAGTGAGGAAAGAGGGGAATTTGGTTTCAGTTGGAAGACCAGTGAGAAAAAAAAATCTCACTGCTCAGGTGGTTTTAGATCAATAAATATTTCCAACTGATGTTTCAAAATCTTTTGTCTACACAGGCTAGGTCGAGAGTTGTTAATGACTAACGCCTCAATGATATTGAGATGATAGTTCGACCAAGCCTGTGTAGACAAAAGATTTTGAAACATCAGTTGGAAATATTTATTGATTTGAAACCACCTGAGCAGTGAGATTTTTTTTTCTCACTGGTCTTCTAACTGAAACCAAATTCCCTTCTTTCCTCATTCGATTCTTAGTTTTTAATTTATCAATCTGACGTTTCCTCTTAGAGGGTCAGGCCTTAAGGAAATTTTAATAATTTCACCTGCCCGTTTTTTTTTTGTTTTTTTGTTTTTTGGTGTTTAAATTAAATTATGTTTCCTCTGAAATTTCTCTTTCCATTTTGCTGTACCAAGAATTTACTTTATATATATATATATATATATATATATATATATATATATATATATATATATATATATATATATACTAGCAGGGGTGCCTGGCGTTGCTCGGGTGTTTGGAGGTGTATGCTGTGCAAAAAAAGCAAAAAAACAAAAAAAATGGTTAATTTTTTAAAACTTTGACCCCTATTATGACCCCTTAAAATTTATAGTTCCGGGCTCAAATCACTTTATTAAGTTAGATCCAGGTTCAAGGAACCTATATCTAAAATTTCAAGTGTCTAGACCCAAAATTGTCGGAGGAGTTTGGTAGAGTTCTTAAAGGTCAAATCGTTGAAATTTGACCCCTTAACAGCCAAATTTCTGGCTGACACCCGTCACATCGATTTTCCCAAATCTCAGTACCCGGTATTTCAAATTTCGAGTCTATAGACTAAAAATTGACAGAGTTATTGCGTAGGGAAATGTACACAGACAGACAGACAGACAGACAGACACGACACACAGACAGACAGACAGACAGACACGTTCACTTTTATATATATATATATATATATATATATATATATATATATATATATATATATATACTTACTAGAATCATCAGTGCAGGGTGTCACGATTAAAACCAGTCGAGATAGATTTGAACCGGCAATAGAAGCCATGTCTAGTTTCATTAGAAAGGACCGTAGCCATTCGGCTACCGTTAACCGCGAGAAATATCGTTGAAATTTAAACATTTATTATTTAAATGTTTTTAACGTCAGTTAGAGTGATCTAATCATTATATGACGATCTGCGCATATGAGCTGAATTTACCGACTTTTATTTCAACTGAAAGTTCTTAACGAACTGTATATATATATATATATATATATATATATATATATATATATATATTGAAATAAAAGTCGGTAAATTTAGCTCATATCTGCAGATCGTCATATAATGATTAAATCACTCTAACTGACTTTAAACGCATTTAATAAGAATAAATATCTAAATTCAACTGTATCTCTCGCGGTTGACGGTAGCCGAATGGTTCGGTTCCTTGCTAATGGAGTCACACACACACACACACACACACACACACACACACATATATATATATATATTCTAGCAGATTAGGAAGAAAACTTTGTGTATTTCAGAGACTGATATCCTCTTGGGAGCTAAGCTAAGGGATTGTGTCCCGTTGGAAGATAATTTTGTCTTGAGTTACAATTCTGTTGCTCAGTAGACGAAATTTAACGCTTCATAAAATAAAACATTATTATTTGTTTTAAACTGGCGTTGTGGTTTTGTTTGAGGGGCCCTTTTGTCGCAGCGTTGATAGAGACTGCACGACTGGCACGTTGACCGGTGTCAGAATCGAACACCGACTTGATACGCGCACAAAAACTGGACGATCACGAAGTGCACAGTGAATGCACACAAACGCATGTGCATGGAAATTAGAACTATTGTTTCGTTATTTTTGCGATGAGGATTGATAATATTTCTTATTTAGATTGTTCGGACTATTGTTTTCACTAGGATTGTTATTCTCACAACGTTTTGTCTGATGTAACCTCCGACCTTCTTCAAGTGTTACTTGACAATGATTCTGACTCGTTAATTGTAGAGACTATGTTTTTGTTCTTTTATCCAACAGACCATAGTCGTTAGAATTCGAAATGTTTGATGTTTTTATGAAACTGAAAGAGCGTTAAGTTGTTTCCATTTTAAAATTATTATTTAGGGTGTTCAGAAATATTGCTACATTAGAGATAGCATTGTGGCACAGTCAAGAGCAGGTGCTAGTGTGATAGAATGAGAAATGGATGGAGTAAGTTTAGGGAACTTTTGACATTGCTAACCAACAGAGCGTTACCACTCTGATACAATGGACCTGTAATGCAAGTCTTACGACAATCTCAGATCTGATGAGTTGAAAAGTAGATTAAATCTGAAGAGTATAGGGAGATGTATGCAAAACAGGAAACTCTGATGGTATGGCCACATTGGATGAAAGTTCATGCGTTAATGCAGGACAATTAAGGTAGCAGGATAAGTCCACAAACCTAGGAAAAAATGAGAGCAAGTGATAATGATAAACTTGAGCGAAAGAGGGATGAAGACCTGGTCAGAGATAGGTTAGTGTTAGAGCGAGACGTTATGAGAATAACATCCAAGGTGAAAGCAGTGGTAAAACCAATCTAAACGATATCAGGCTGACAAGAAAGGTCTTCAGATCAACGTATCTCAGCTCAAATAAAAATTTATTGATCGAAATAACCACCATCAAAATCAACACATTTTTGCCAACGCAAAACAAGTGTATTTATGCCACTGACGAAAAAGATCTTGCGTTCTAATGGAGATGAAGTAGCTGAAGGTGTTTTTGATATCACTTGGGGTTTTTAAGCATTTCTCACGCAGAATGTTTTCGAGATGCTTGAAAAAGTGTTAATCGGTAGGTGAGAAATCTGAAGAGTATGGTGGATGAGGCAGTTTTGTAGCCCAATTCGTTCAACTTTTTCAGGGTCGGTTTAGCAACGTTCGGTCGGGCATTGCCATGGAGGAAAATTGGGCCATTTATGTTGTCGAAGTTTCTGATACATTTCATCAAGTTGATTGTACTTCTTCGCCGTAATGGTTTTGCTAGCATTAAAAAAAGCTGTAATGGATGAGACCGATCGCAGACCACGAAACAATCAGCATGACCTTCTTTTGGTGCAACTCTAGTTTCGGGAAATGTCATGGAACCTCGTTAGCATCTAACCCCTGAGCTGAGCAATGCCGGTTGTCATAAAGAACCCACTTTTCATAGCAAGTCACAATTCGTTCGAGAAACGAGTCGTTCTTGTTGCGTAAAAGAAGGGCAGATGACACTTCATAACAGCGTTTCTTTTGGGTGTCGTTCAATTCGTGAGGTATTAATTTATCAAGTTTTTTTTTTTTGTCTTTCCAATCTCTCTCAACAGGTTGGAAATCGTCGTATATGTTCCATCTAATTTGGAAGAAAATTCACTAACAGTTGTGCGTGAATTGATTTAGACTAAGGCACTTAATAGATCGGTATCAATATTCGATGACCGATCACTACGCTCATCATCTTTAAGACTCTCGTCGCCACCACGAAATTTCTTAAACCACCATTGTACTGTGCGTTCAGTAGTGGTTCCTGAGCACAAACATTTCGTTGATATCGCGAACTTTTTAAGCAGCTTTTCGGCCTAGCTTGAATTGAAATTAAAAAAAAAATGTGCAAATTTTCTTTTTTTATCTTGTATTCACCGTTCTGATAAGAAGACATAATTGATTTTAAACGATTATAATTTAAACGATTAGATAGAGCGAAAAACATTCTTTAAAATGCTATATAAAGTAAAGGTATTATAACGCAAACTTATTTGAAAGTACATCATTTAAAAGCAAAATTAAAAATTCCGCACGAATCTTCTCAACGTAATACAAGCTTAGATATTGTTCGACTATAAAGCCAAATTGTCCTCAATTTGAACCAGAAAATCTTTAAGCGCATTTGGTTACATTAATTACTTACACAAAAACATACAGTGCCAATCTCTTTTGTGTGAACACCTTCTGTTTGAAATCCTGACTGACCCATTTTGTGAGAGCTTCCACAGTAAACTTACCTTGTTTCTGACTTTCTGTTACGGAAGACAGATATACAAAAATATGACTGAACAATTAGCAAAACTGTGTTCTCCAATTTTATCCCAAACAAGCGACAATTTTACGCAATCGCAACTGACCATTTTCTTTTCGTTTTCATTTTTACAGCACTCTATCTTCCGGTCTAAGCAGTATGTCCACACTAACATGGGTTGATATTATTAAACCAAAAATGAAGTCCAACGTTTCCGATTTAAAAGGGATAATCGCCTGCAAAATGGCAAGTAAGTTTACAGACTTAATTTCTCAATGTGTTTCCATATTTTATTATTAATAACTATTGAGACCCATGGAAATTCCACAGTTGATTAATAAAACATAGAGTTTAATTACGTCTATATTTTATTAGAAAGAGTGAATTTATTGTCCATCGTAAGAAACTCTCTAATGCTTGAGTATTGACGGTAATTTGTGTTCGCATTAAAAATGCCATTTTTCGTGAAATGCATTTCCCAACATGAAACAATTGACCTTGTGCTTCAATTTGATGTTTAAGAAGTTAAATAGGGAGTATTCGGAATCCTCATCTAATTTGTGAGAGGGGATTAATTGCGTGTCGCCTGATTGAAGAGATCTTCATAAAGCCTAACCCTTCGTCCATGAACGGAGTATTGCCGCCATATCCATGGTGATGCATATATCACTAGTTTCTCACCCTGAGAGTCCCAAAAGAGTCTAAAACCTATTAGGGTCCGCGCTATCGGCTAAACTGTAACTTCTGCTTCATCCCCCAAATGGTGCATCGATGTATGTATTTTGAGTGCAAAAAGGATTGGGTCTTTGGGGAAGCTTATTGCCACTCAAATTCCAATGAAGACCAATGGTTGCTACCAACAGGAAATCAATGGTAAACGGTTGTAGCACAAAGTCACTTGCAAGATTATTCGAAATAGGTTGAGAATACTAGAAATCATCGAGGCTCCAGGGAACACCACCATTTGTTTGCAGTAATTTCTGATTATGGCCTGTGTGAGAATTCCTAGTGAGTACAAACGATAAAATATGTAAAAATAGTACTGTAGTGCTTTACATGCTCCTTTGGCAGCAGTGTAATATATGTATGTTCGGTATGATACCATTCTCCCAGGCATTACGCCCTCCTTTGGGAACGTGGAAGTGTATATTCGTTCGTCATATATACCAGTAAACCAGAGATAGTAACATGCATATGTTGTACTTAATCGCTATTAATCAGAAGATTTTTATCAAACAAAAAAGAAAAACAAATGTGAGAGTTCGAGACAATGGATTGTATAAATTCATCGAAAAATTTTTGACGTTTCTGAATTTTTGAGATGAGGATTTATTATTCGTATTACTTGGATTCATCGGAATACTGTTCTCACAACGTTTCGGTCGATGTAACCTTCAACCTTCTTCAGATGTATCTTATCGAACCTTGGAATTTGAACGTAAATAAAGGATTTCGCTCGAAAGTCCGTCCAAATTCCCGAGTCCGACCAGAGTTTGACAGAAACATTCCAGAGTTCAACAAGATACACCTGAAGAAGGTTACATCAACTGAAACGTTGTGAAAATTACACTCAAGATGAGAACAGTAGTCCGATACATCCAAATAATACGAACTATACTTTTATACTTTTATCACGAGGTAAAATACCAGGTTGAGAAACTGCACGACCTATTCTTCTCTCAAGGGTAGATGCGACTCTTTTATACCGTGGTAAGCATCCCATATAGTGATGGCGTCACGATAAAAAATACCCTTGATAGCCGTGGCGAAGCATCAAGCATTCAGCTGCCGACAAGATTTGAATTACGCTACAAACTCGTGTAGTGAGTTCAATCTCGGCTGCGGCCGCGCTGGATTGGATATTTTTATTATTCGATTTTTAATTCGTATCATTTCATTGAAATTACTTTCTTTATATTATTAACGATATTATTGTTTATTTCTACAGTTGTATTCTACGGAATTGTATCGATGGGAATTGCCTTTCTGATATCGATGATCGATGGAACGCTCACCCAGGTATGCATCTACGTACTGATAAGTATATAAGAATGCACAATGAATTATTCAGGTCACATCTTATTATAACGGAGATTATGTGTGTGTGGAAGCTTAACTACGTCAATACTCCTAAAGTTTAATGCCTTTTATTTCAGAATTTCATTTTTTATTTTCTTGCCATCAAGAAATAACATTTTGCATTATTTTTTACTACCACTGCAGTTTAATACACACCTTATTTCTTACTAACATTGGAATCCTTTCTTTATGAGTCTCCTCTACCCTGTTCAGAAGGTCATTGGTTCCTTTGGAAAATATTCAACCGCCTGAGACCAGGAATGTGGCGATCAAAAGTTGCTATAGCTGGATGAGGCTACAAAACCGAGCAAACCATCTACGAATGTGAAGAGGAGGATCATATGTGCAACGTTGTCTGCACTCTACTGCACAATTGGTGCAGTTTTGAAAGATCTTGCAGACCACAACAATAATGCAAAGAACTGCAGAAAAAGTGGGAAATTTTTGTACTGCCAATTGCTTCAAAGACAAGCAAAGAAGAAGAAATGTCTGCATCATCATCATCATCATCATCATCATCATCATCATCATCATCATCATCGTCGTCGTCGTCGTCGTCGTCGTCGTCGTCGTCATGATCATCATCATCGTCATCGTTGTCGTTGTCGTTTTTTGCTTAGTCCTTTCACGTGGTCTCTATCGAAATATAGTTGTTGCTGTTGTCAGTGTTGAAGATTGCACTTGTCCCTAGAATGTTATCATATAGCGGTATTATTGTTGCTCTTTTGTTTTGTTTTCTACGTGTCATGAATCTATTTTGGTATGATATCTACAATTTGTTATGTGATCAGCATCTCATTTTATAATCAACACGGCACAAGAATAAAACGTTTCTTCTAATTATTTTCGTAAGAATGCGTGGTTCCCTAGGTTAGAACATTAACCCTAGCGTTAACCATAACTTAAAAAAAAAGAGGCCGTGTGACAACTGAACCAATTATCAACGTGAAGTTGTTGAGGGCTCTGTAATTGATTCCGACGAATGTAGAACGTACGCTAATTAAACAAACAAAATTTTCGTCAGTTTTCCGTACGAAGAGTAGAAAATAGACTTTGCGATTACTGTCGGAAGTCTCGTAATTTTCGATTACATTATTTTCTTCTTTAGTTCTTATAATCCATGAACGATGTTTCTTACAAAGGAAGAGAAAAGAATTGCTGTTTACTGGATCGGAATCTAAGCATCTAACATTTATCGTTGGCTAATTTTTGACTTTAAAGTAGTATTTTTTAACTTCTTACACAATGTCGCACCCTGCCTTTTCTGGGGTGAATTTTTCCCATAGGCATCAGCACTTATCAAGGCCGAGAGGCCACTCAAGGATAAGGGTTAAAGAGTAAACAGTAGTCAAAAGGGCAATATATTAATCTATAGTAATGGAAGTTCGGTAAATTTGTTAAGTGGAACGCCTCATTAAAAACTTGTTTACGCTGGACTTGAAGACAACCATATTATAGACAGCTAGAAAGCAGGAAAACGGAAGACAATTCAATAGACATGCAGTTCTAAGAAAGAAGCTTTGTTCATGGAATCTACGTTTAGGTTTATGCACAGATAAAGAGTGGGGGGAATTTTTGATAGTGTTTTCAGCTAGACGAGTGTTTATAGTGAAAGTTTGGCGAGGGGGGACCATAGATTGAAGCTCAGTCGAACATTTTCCATGAAAATAACGATAAAGCAGAGACAAACTCGCAACATCTCTTCTGTGGGATAGAGGTTGCAGCGAAGAAGAAAAGGACATGTCCCACGAGACCACGAAGTCTATTTTTAACTCTATCAAGGCAGGACAAGTCCTTTCTAGCAGCTCCTGCCCAGATGTGGAAGCAGTATTCCATCCTTGGGCGTACCTGGCTCTTATATAGATAGAGAATTGCATCAGCAGTGAGATATCTACTGAATCGATAGAAGGATCTGACCATTTTTCCAGCGGCCTTAGCAACAGATTTGATGTACGTATTCCATTTAAGGTCAGGAGTAAAGGTCAAGCCCAGAAGCTTGCAAAAACTTGAGGACACCCCAAGACGAGAGCCACTCATTTTAATTGATGCCAGATGGGGATCAGAACGTTGATGATGTAAAGATAGAAGCTTGGTTTTAGATGTATTAAAAGTAACCAACCACTCCTTTCCCCATTGTACAACGTGCTCAAGATCAGAGAAGAGAGAATCGGAGAAAACTTGGTCGTTTACTGTCTTAGATGTGCTACAATAGATGGTAGTGTCATCAGCAAAAATGTCTACGAATGATGTAAGGATGTGATTAGGAAGATCATTAATGTAGATCAGGAAAAGAGTTGGGCCCAGGATGGACCCCTGTGTTAAAAATATCATCAGAAATATTTCGTCGATCCCAGCACCAGGTCAACTACACAATAAATTGAAAAATGATGGATTATTATAAAAATCGGTTTATGAAAACAACTGAGAGACGTATGCTGTAGATATTTGTCCTTGTTCATATCAGCCAAAGAAGCACCTGTACACTGTAGATATTTTAGCTTGTAAATAATAACAAAGTCAAAATGGCGCCGTGTGAAGGGGTCCATGTCACAGGTCACCAAATGTAACCTTTCCGGGTCACTGGTAATAGGTGTGAATCCTCAACGACCACTAAACTGGAATCCCTTATCACATACGCGTCGTAATCGTCTTTCACAGTGTCGATTTCATCTTCGGGTTTATATGCCGTGTCACGCTGGAAGTGAATAGAGTTTCATGCACACAAAAGAAAGACAAACTCAGATATCTTTATTCTACGAGTTAATTCAAGTCAAATGTACAAAATATGATATAAACTTATATACAATTGTTCAGCAGTTGATTTCTTACAAACACACTATTGAGTCTCACATAGATTTAGTACTCTTCGGTTTTGCGGTAGCGACGGACGGGTGGAAAGGGGTGTGTCTGTGGCGAAGACTCTTCGATTAGGATCAGATTCGCTCCAAACTTCTTCAATTATCTAATTTGCGTATCAGGATAGGGTAGGTTGTTCTCTAGACCAATCGTCAGTCAGTACGCCATTCCAGGGGAATTCCCGATTCCCTGCGTGTATTCTAGTGATTCTGCGAACGCTCGCAGTTTTCGGTTCCCATGAACAGGGAGGTTAATCCCAAGACCCCTCGGCTGGCCCCAGAAACGAAATCAGATTCGTTATGTTCTCAAAACGACATCTAATTGTCACTTTTCCACCAACAATAAAATGTATATGTCGGTTTTACAAAAACATAATTAAATTTCACAACTTAACTCTTTCAGCAAGGTCGACCGCCGCTGCCCGGGCACGCAATAATGCTTAACAATTAATACAAACATCGTTGCCCAACATTCGTCAGTGTTTCGGGAGTTTTAATCTCCCTCCAATGGGGAGCCCGACCGCTCCTGGCGGCTGTCACACCACACCGTATAATTTCCTAACGGAGGTTCCGGCTGAAATCAGTGCCGAGAAAATTATGTTTTACTTTGATATTTTTAAAACACATCTCATGTGCTATTAAAAAACAAAAAAACAAAAAGAAAAAAACATACACCGTTTATTAAACACTCATCAATTTGAGTTCATATTTAAAACCCTTTTTACATTCTACCCATTTGGTAATTTTTTAAATTCCATTTTCACCCCAAACAAGTCACAGTGCCACTTTGATGTAGGGGGCTACTATTGGTACCATAAGTTGCAGGGATGCTATGTAGGGACTTGAGCAGCAAGATGTCTGTTCACATTACACTTGAACTTCTGAATGTCAGTACATTTTTTTTTACATAGTAGTCACCAATTATCAAGGCCCGGAAGCCAATTGGGGATAAAGGTTATTGCGTGTACATTAATCAATGGGATAATATCGTAGTAATCGTTAGTAATGGAGATTTGATAGAGTGTCTTACTTAAGGGGGTGGTTTATCAGGAATTTGTTTATTTTGGATTTGAAGACATTCAAGTTGTAGTCAGGTGGAAACAGGCAAACGGAAGAGAGTTCCACAGGTGTGCACTTCTAAGAAAGAAACTTTGTTCATCGAATCTACGATTTGATTTAGGCACAGATAAAGAATGAGGAAAATTATTGACAGTGGTTTCAGCTAGACGGGTGTTTTCGTGAAAGATTGGCGAGGGGGCCGGAGATTGGAGCTCAGACGAGCACTTGCCATGGAAATAACGATAAAACAAAGACAGGTTCGCAACCTCTCTTCTGTGGGATAGATGTTGCAGGGAAGAGGAAAGAGCATCCCCAAGCTACGAAGTCTATTTTGTACTTACACAGGATAGGCTGTTTTTAGCAGCTCCTGCCCAGATGTAGCAGCAGTACTCCATCTTTGGACATACTTGGCTTTTATATAGATAGAGAATTGCATCAGCAGTGAGATATCTTCTGAAGCGGTAGAAAGATCCTACCATTTTCCCAGCGACCTTGGCAAATGACTTGATCTACGTGTTCCATTTCAGGCCAGGAATAAAGGTAAACCCCAGAAGCTTATCAAAACATGGAGCCTCCCTTAGACGAGAGCCATCCATTTCAATTGATGCCAGATGGGGATCAGAGCATTGATGATGTAAAGATAGGATCTTGATTTTAGATGCATTAAAAGTAGCTAGTCACCTCTTCTCCCACTGTACCACGCGCTCGAGATCAGAGGAGAGAGAATCAGAGAGAACTTTTTCATTTACGGTCTTTGATATGTTGCCATAGATGGTCGCGTCATCAGCATAGATGTCAACGAATGATTTAAGTATGTGTTTTGGGAGATCATTGATGTAGATCAGGAAGAGAGTTGGGCCCAGGATCGACCCATGAGGGACTCCAGCATTAATACTGTGGGCCTCTGGTTTCTGCCCATCAACCACTACTCTTATGAGCCTATCAGGAAGAAATGATTTCATGATTGAGAAAACATTTCCAGTTATACCGTAGCTGGAAATATTGTGAAGTAGGCCTTTATGCCATACCTTATCGAAGACCTTTGATATGTCAAGAGCAATTGCCCTAGAAAGGAAGCCTTTGTCGAGATATTCACTAATCCTATGAGATATAACCGTTAGCACATCTGCTGTAGATATTGCAGAACGGAAACCATATTGCATGTCACTAAGAAGGTTATTTCTGCTGAGGTGGTTTACTACTTCTTTATTTAATATGGATTCCAGCAACTTACTCATGACACACAGGAGACTTATTGGTCTGTACTGAGAGGGAGATGACTTATAACCTGAATTCTTAAATACCGTTGGGAAAACATGAAGCCGGAAGGATGTTTCAAAGTCTAGCAGTTCAGGGGAAGGAACTATTAGAGTAGAGGGCCTTTTTACATCTAGGGATTTCTATTGTGTAGGGTGGGATTTTGTCGCTTATTGGGGTTGTCAAGAGGGTACAAAGGCTTGCAATTTTTCGGAGCGTCAACCATTAAAATACTTGTAGAACTGGCAGAGAGATGCAACATTTCGTCGATGGGAAATGGTTATTATGTTCGTTAATTGATCAATTTATATATTTTTTATTAGTTACGTTTGCATCGTGAAATTATTCGGGGAAATGAAATGATGGAATCTCTTATTTCTTCATAAAGCGATGCATAAAATAATTCTAAATATATATTTACCATGTTTATTTCATAACAATCACGATCTTTAAAATTCTTTACAGATTGGAGACAGCCTTATTGGAGCCTTTGCCGCACCAACAGCTGGACTTATGTTTTTCGCAACCCTGTGCCCTTGGGCCGATACAAAGGTAAAAATGCGCTTGTATTTCTATATTCATTTGTTGAAGACTAAAAAAAATGACCCGGATGAATAAGATTTGATTACATCAAACACCAACTCTATCCATCGATCAATTCATCAGTCCGTTCATTGGTCCGTTAATTAGTTCGTCCATCGTTCTGTCCATCATAGCGTTCTGTCCGTCGTTATACCCATCAGTTATGTCCATCAGTTTGTTCATCGTATTGTCTTTCGGTTCTGTCCATCAGTATGTTCATCAGTCTATCCATAGCTTTGTTCATCGATTCTGTTTATCAATCCGTCCATTAGTCCAGCCCTCGTACTGTCCATTTCTTTTGTCCATTAATAATCTGTTCATCAGTCTCTCCGTCGCTGTTTTCATCATTTCTATCATCCATTCATCAGTTTCTGCATCCCTCTGTTCTATTAGTCCTTTTATTAGTTTATCCATCGCTCTATTCATCTACCTATAATTCAGTTTTTCCATCACTATTTCATTGGCTTTGCCCATCGGTTAGTTCAACGTTCTGTTCAACAATCTACTCACCGCTCCAGCCATCGGGCATCAGCATTACATCAACCCTATCCATCAGTCTATTCATCCACTTGGTCATTGATCCTTTCACTGACCCGGTCATCGCTCTGTCCGTCATTGTGTTCATCGTTCTGTTCATCAGCTCAGTCCATTGGACTGTTCGCTTTTGCCCATCTGTATGTCCATTAGTCCATCAACCACGCTGTTCATCGGCTTTGTCCATCATCCGTTCATTCGTCTGATCATCTTTCTGTTTATTGCCCTGTCCGTCAGTCTTTCCATCGCTCGTTCATCGGTATGTGTATCTTTCTGTGCAGTAGTAGGTTCATCGATTTAACCATCGATCTTCTTATCTACACATCATCCTGTCCATCACTATTTTATCGGTTTTGTCATTCGGTCCGTTCTTCATTCTGTTCATCAATTGTTAAATTTATAATCGATTTTTTCATTCGGCCCTGTCCATCTGTATGTCCATCGAGCCATCTATCGTTTTGCCTATCAGACGGTCAATCTATCTCTCTATCGACCAGTTTACATTTTCATGAAAAATAGCATTTAGCTATTTGATTTGCTGAATGCATCTTAAGAAAAATCTGTTCTTGTTTTTATCATTGTTATTATTTTTTTTATTATTGTTATTACTTTTCTTGTTGTTATTCTTATTATTTTATTGTTATTATTCTTATTGTTATTACACTGAAAATCTAATTATTATTTCTTCGATCAGCAACCATCTGTAATGATATTTCATGTCCTAACTATTACAGGTGCGCTAAAAATTTCCACGAGTATCCTTTATGACGAACAATGAAAGTACTATTAAGCATTTGATGAGCGTTACATTCAAAGCTGTAACAATTAAAAATATGGACGATATGATATATGGCTTTTAGAAAATGATATTTTTCCTTTATTTTCAACAATAACACAATAAAACGAAAAGGTTTGTTCACAAATATTTACAACAATACAAAACAAACAAAGAGGGTCGATTAACAAAAGATACAGTAGTTTAGAATTACTGCTATGAATATTAGAAGAAATGACGGCGTGGTGAAACTCGGGTTAAAAAATGGGACGTCCATAATACGACTTATTATAATAAATTCTAAAACGTTTTAGATCTTGCAGCATAATCACATTTACACATTTGAATTTATTGGTTTTGAGATTGACCAGAAACAAATGAGTGATTATTTGGGAAACACAGATGCTGTATATGACAAGACAGCGAAACATCTCCGAAAAACATACAAAGTTTGAAAATTATTTTACCTAGTACTTTATTATAAACGGCTAATCTACAATGTGTGGACCAATTGAAATATCGTCCTCTGAATGAAAGTTGTGTAGTTAATCATGTGGCGAAGATCTATAAAAACATGCATAGGATTTATTCCTTTAATTCAGTTGACATTTACAATTTTTAACAGTGTTTGTTTCGTAGCCGATTTCTAAATTCAAAATGTCATAATGTAAACATATTATAAGGTATTTACAGATTCTCTACCAATTTTCGGATTTTTAATCATGTCAAAACGCACTTTATATCCTTCTGATGGACTGATTGTTGCTATTTCTTTTGATGAGTTAAGGGCAAAATAGATTCACTGATTGATATAATAATTAAGTGATTGATTTTGTGCTACAAAACAGATATTGTCAAGAATTGTAAATATCAACTGAATTAAAGGAATAAATTGTAAGATGGTAAACAGCATGACCTTTGGAATATAGTCTTTTGTCATTCATTCATTATATTGCTCTGTAATTATATTGAGCTTCTTAAATAAGGATTGG
>NC_136491.1:16665947-16703447 GCF_053919585.1 Euprymna scolopes
CTACCAAAAACCCAACCAAACGCTATTCTATTACAAGTCCAACCATCCGAATAGTATGAAAAAAGCACTTATACCTAGCATCTCAAAAAGAATATCCAAAATATCACAAAATGAAGAATTATTCAATAAAAACAAGGAATATTATAACCAAGCCTTAGCTAGATCAGGATATAAAGAACCAATTTAATTTGTTAAGGAAACTCAAAACAATAATATAGGTACAGAACGAACAATAAACAATGTAAATGTCGATGAGGAAATATAAAAAAGGAAAAACAAAGAGCAAAAACAAATGAAAAAATAAAACCTACAATAAACATGAAAAAGAAAAATGAGAAGATAGACCATAATAAAACTGAAAGAGAAGTTAAAAAGAAAAATAGAAGGAAGAGCCAGACGTGGTTCAATCCACCGTTCAGCCATCATATAAAAAATAACATTCCAAGGGAATTTTACCAAATTATAGAAAAAAATTTCCCGCAAGATAGTAAACTAAGTAAGATAATTAATAAAAACACTGTTAAGCTATCCTTCTCAACGTCTGCTAACTAAACAAATACCATAATTGGCTCAAATAATACAAAATTAAACACATTTTTTAAAAACAGAAATAGGACAGAAAATTAATCTAACAATCTAACATAAGAGTAGTGGTAGATGGACAAAAATCGGAGGCCTGGGCCCAACTCTCTTCCTGATCTACATCAATGACCTCCCTAAACACATACTTAAATTATTCGTTGACATCTATGCTGATGACACGACCATCTACGGCAACACATCAAAGGCTGTAAATGACAAAGTTCTCTCTGATTCTCTCTCCTCTGATCTCGAGCGCGTGGTTCTGTGGGGGAAGATGTGGCTGGTTACCTTTAATACATCCAAAACCAAACTCCTATCCTTACATCATCAACGCTCTGATCCCCAGCTGGCATCAATTGTGATGGATGGCTCTCGTCTGGGTGAGGCCCCGTGTTTTGACAAGCTTCTGGGTTTGACCTTTACTCCTGATCTGAAATGGAACACGTACATCAAGTCTGTTGCCAAGGTCGCTAGAAAGATGGTGGGATCCTTCTACCGCTCCAGAAGATATCTCACAACTGATGCAATTCTCTATCTATATAAAAGCCAAGTACGTATAAGGATGGAATACTGTTGCCATATCTGGGCAGGAGCTGCCAAAAACAGCCTATCATGCCTTGACAGAGTACAACATAGACTTCGTGGTTTAGTGGGTGATGCCCTTTTCTCTACCCTGCAACCTCTCTCCCACAGAAGAGACGTTGCGAGTCTATCCTTGTTTTATCGTTATTTTCATGGCAGGTGCTCGTCTGAACTCCAATCCCTGGTCCCCCCTCGCCAATCTTTCACGAAAAACACCCGTCTAGCTGAATCCACTGTGAACAATTTCCCCCACTCTATATCTGTGCCTAAATCAAAACGCGGATTCCATGAACAAAGCTTTTTTCTTAGAACTGCACACCTGTGGAACTCTGTTCCGTCTGCCTGCTTCCCTCCGGACTACAACTTGGATGTCTTCAAGTCCAATGTTAACAAATTCCTAATGAACCGCCCCCTTAAGTAAACACTTCATCAAATCTCCACACTAACGTAATGTACTTGCAATAACCCTTATCCCTGAGTGGCTTCCGGGCCTTGATAAGTGGTGATCACTGTGTAAAAAAAAATGTAAGAGAATGTAACTGTCGGGACCCTAATGAATGTCCAATGAGGGGGAACTGTTTAATTTTTAACGTAGTATACAAATGTGAAGTTATAACAAATAATGAAACTAAAGTATATCGAGGGAGCACCGGAACTTGCTTTAAGGACAGATATCGTAATCACCTAGCATCGTTTAAAAGTGAAACTAAGAAAGAAAAGAACACCAAAAATAACGAAAACAACAACAATGTGGATAAAAATGAAAACAACGGTAGAAAGGATCATAACAATAATGACAACTACAACTACTATAACGAAAATAGAAACAGAAATAATAGTGAAAACAACCGAAAAAAAAACAAAGAAAACCTCAACCACTTTAGCAGTATGGATTAAGGAATTAAAGGAAAATAAAACTGAATATAAATTAAGATGATCAATAATTGATAAGGGGGGAAATATAAACCTAGCAAATCGAAAAGATGCAACCTATGTATATTAGAATCTTACCATATACTAATATCAAAAGAAAAATTATTAAAGAAAAGACTAGATGTAATCCACGGGTGTTTGCACAGAAACAAATATTTAATTTCACGCACTAGAGCAGATTAGGAAAAAATTGCAAGGGAGGTAATCCTAGATAAAAATGATACCACGAGAGTAACCTCCCCTGCATCGGGTAATACGAATTCAAACACTAAGCAAAAAAATAATATTAAAATAAACACACATAAATATAGGAATAAAATTATATAAAATTATATGATAATTGGAAAAAAACCAATAGGAAAAACAGGGAAAATTAAAACAAAAATAAATAATAAATAAATAAAAAATAAGAATACGAAAGTACGGGTTAAACCGGAAAACTATCTTTACATTAACACCAAAAGATAGAGGAAGTGAGGAAGCATGGCTGTGGAAAACTTTTTACACGAATACGATATCCAGCATGTTAAAAATATACCATTTGTTGTAAAAATCTAATGGATAAACATCTGAAGAAGTTGGTGGGGACAGGATATTTTTACGGAAGCATAAATCGTAAAATTGCCGCTCATTAACAGCTGTAATGGAAAATCCAGGAAATAAACGAAGGTTATAAGAAAGAAAACGTGAGTCTTTGAATTTTCAACAAAACTTTGCACCATACGTTCATATATTTTGTTAGGAGTTACATGTTAGGAGTGAAAGCTGATCATTTTTTTTTCAAGTTGGATAAAACTTCTTATATATCTACTTACGAGAAAACAAAGTTAGTTGATATATACATGTAAGTATTTTTATATTCTTATAAATCCGATAAAGAAAACTGCATATTTACTTACACGATGTTTTCCTCTGTGTTCTTTTTAGTTTTGTGAATTTATTATTTAACTCTTTTCAGGGCGCATTAATTGGTACCATTGTTTCTGCGATTGTGACCTCATGGATCGGCCTTGGCTCTGTCTTTTCTACAACCCGATATCGGACACATCGCTTACCACCAGCACCCATTGATCATTGTTCTAATTTGAATATAACAAGTGAAATTCTAGACACAATGAATAATCAGTTGACAACGATGGCAAACGAGACATCAGCGCAAGATATGTAAGTAGTAACCAGTTATAACTTTAATTAGTTCGGTGTTTAACTTTCGAAAATAAGAATGAGAAATCAAAATATCGTCATGTGAATGTTGCGTTTGTACAGGTATGCTTACTATTATATATATATATATATATATACATATATATATATACATATATATATATACATATATATACATATATACATATATATACATATATATATATATATATATATATATATATATATATATATATATATAATGACATAATCGCATTGACACACCGGTTCTCGTCAGATCACCGAAGTTAAAACGTACGTCACTTCCGGTTGTGCGGTGGTCGTAACGACAAAGACGTCAGGTTTTTTTTCCCCCGTTCTTTCCGTCCTTCGCGGTACGGGTTCGAGCCTGCCTTTCTTCTACCACTTTTATTTATTTATTTATTTATTTTGCTCAACACACACACCCAAACACCCGGCCAACTCCGGGCTGAAATGCTAGTATATCTATAAAAGTGGACGTGTGACTATGTACATTTCCCTATGAAATAACTCTGTTAATTTTCAGTCTACAGACTCGAAATTCGAAACACAGGGTACTGAGATTGAAAAAATCTTTCTGATCGGTTTTCGGCAAGAAATTTGGCTATTAAAGGGTCAAAGTTCAACGATTTGACCTTTGTGAACTCTACCAAACTCCCCCGACAATTATGGGTATAAACACTTGAAATTTTAGATATAGGTTCCTTGGACATGGATCTAACTTAATAACTCGATTTGAACCCAAAACAATAAATGTTAAGGGGTCATAATAGGGGTCAAAGTTAAAAAAATTGACCTCTGCGGTTTCTACCAAATTTCTCAGACAATTTCTGGTCTAAACATTTAAAATTTGATATAAAGGGTATTCAGAGATAGGGCAAGCTTTTTAATCGGTTTTGGTCAAAAATTTTTAGTTACCAATATATAAATGTATGTATGTATGTATGTATGTTTGCATGGCTGCCTAAAACTTTCGACAGAGGCGAGGGATTTTACTTAGATCAGGATCGTTTTTAAGTTCGACCTTTCAGACGACAAATATCGAAGAATTGGCTAAAAACATTATCTTCAACTACGCACTTTTCTACAGGGGAGGGTCGCTTTTTTCGCCGATATTTTTTAAAGTCATCCTCTCCTTTCGATTTTCTAGCCTTAATTTAAACATAAATCACTTCCGGTTTGGCGGTGATCGTAACAGCAAAGACGTCAGGCCCCCCCCCATGCTTTTTCATCTTCGCGGTACGGGTTCGAGTCTGCCTTCCTAATACCATTTTTTTTTTGCTCAACATACTCATCCAAATACCCGGACAACGCCGGGCTGCAATGCTAGTCTATATATATATATACATATATATATATATATATATATATATATATATATATATATATATATATATATATAAGTGAAAGTGTGTGTGTGTACATTTCCCTACGCAATAACTCTGTAAATTTTTAGTCTACAGATTCGAAATTTGATTGATTTCGGACAGAAATTTGGCGATTAAGGAGTCAAAGTTCAACGATTTTACCTTTGAGAACGCTACAAACTCCTCCTACAATTTTGGGTCTAAACATGTGAAATTTTAGATGTAGATTCCTTGGACATGGATCAAACTTAATGACTTGATTTGAGCCCTTAACAATAAATTTTAAGGGGTCGTAATAGGGGTCAAAGTTAAAAAAATTGACCGTTTTTCTTTTGTTTTGCTTAGCATACACTTCAAAACACTCGGGCAACGCCAGGCACCCATGCTAGTATATTTATAAAACTGAACGTGTCTGTGTGTCTGTGTACATTTTCCTACGCAATAACTCTGTAAATTTTAAGTCTACAGATTCGAAATTTGATACACAGGGTACTGAGATTTGGAAAAATCTTTGTGAACTGTTTTCGGCCTGAAATTTGGCTGTTAAGGGGTCAAAGTTCCACGATTTGACCTTTGAGAACTCTACCAAACTCCTTCGAAGATTATTGGGTCTAAACACTTGAACTTTTAGATATAGGTTCCTAGGACATGGATCTAACTTAATACCTTGATGCGAGCCCAAAACAATTAATGTTAAGGGGTCATAATGGGGGTCAAAGTAAAAAAAAATTGACTGCTTTTTTTTGCTCAACATACACCTCCAAAGACCCGGGCAACGCCGGGCGTAAATGCTAGTATAGATAGATTAAACAAAAATATATACGTATACATAATTATATATGGAAACAATGTTGTGTTTACTGTAAGCTTTTTATGCAAATATTATGCAAGTCTAAATCATGTAGAATATCTGCATAAATGTAATTACACGTAATAGTAAACTAAAGATGATCACTTCATAAGAAAACCGAAAACACCTATAGAATAGATAGATAGATTAAACAAAAATATATACGTATACATAAATATATGGAAACAATATTATGTTTACTGTAAGCTTTTTACGCAAATATTATCCAAGTCTAAATCATGTAGAATATCTGCATAAATGTAATTACACGGAATAGTTAACTAAAGATGATCAGCTCATAAGAAAACGAAAAACTAACAGGGAATTAATTAAAATGAATGTTTAAAAGAATATGCAAGTTAGCTAGATCTTTTGCTAGTGAATGACATCCCACAACCCATTTATAAGAAAATTGTATTTTCTTTTTAAATAAATAGGAAAGAGTTTTTAATATGAATATCAATACACAAAATAAAAAACGAATTTATTGGAGTGTGTATATATATATATATATATATATATATATATATATACATATATATATATATATATATACAATGGAGACCGGACGTTGCCTGGGATTGAATGATGATCAACGAATATGTTATACTCCTATATTTTTATTGTCATCGAAATCTGTGAAAACGCATGGGAGGAAGCTTCACATGCCTCCACGCAGTAACTTAGCCCAATATATATGTTATTCTACATTGGACTCGAGAAAACCTACCTATTTGTGCGGTTTAAAAAAATTATATTAACGTGGTTTTAATAATTGACATAATTGTGGCTTTAAAAATTGGCATTAATATAGTTTGAAAAATTGCCATTAATGTAGTTTGAATAACTTACATAAATGTGGTTTGAAGAATTTACATAAATATAGCTTGAATAATTTACATAAATGTGGGTTGAAGAATTGATATTAATGTGGTTTTATGAATTGACACTAATGTAGTTTGAAGAATTGATATTAATATGGTTTTATGAATTGAAATTAATGTGGTTTTAATAATTTACATTAATATTGTTAAAAGAATTGACATTAATGTTATTTGAAGAATTGACATTAATGTGGTTTTATTAATTGATATTCATATTGTTTTAATAATTGACATTCATGTGGTGTAAATATTGACATAAATGTTGTTTTAACAATTGACATGAATGTGGTTTTAATAATTGACATTAATATGGTTTTAGTAAGTTACATTAATGTGGTTTTAGTAATTGACATAAATATTGTTTGGAGAATTGACATCAATGCGGCTTGAATTGACATTAATGTGGTTTAAATAATTGAAATTAACGTGGTTTAAACCACTGACATTAATGTTGTTTGAAGAATTTACATTAATGTGGCTTGAAGAATTTACATAAATATGGCTTGAATAATTGACATTAATGTGGTTTGAAGAATTGATATTAATGTGGTTTTATGAATTTACACTAATGTAGTTTGAAGAATTGAGATCAATATGGGTTTAATAATTTACATTAATTTGGTCTTAATAATTGACATTAATGTAGTTATAATAATTTACATTAATGTGGTTTTAATAATTGACATAAATGTGCTCTTATGATTGACATTAATGTAGTTTTAATAATTAACATTAATGTGGTTAAATAATTGACATTAATATTGTTGGCAGAATTAAGATTAATGTGATTTGAAGAATTAACATAAATGTAGTTTTATGAATTGAAAAATTGATTAATATGGTTTTAATAATTGACATTAATGTGGTTTAAATAATTGACATAAATGTAGTTTTAACAATTGACATAAATGTGGTTATAATAATTGACATTATTATGGTTTTAGTAATTTACATTAATGTGGTTTTATGAATTGATATAAATACGGTTTTAATAATTGACATTAATGTGGTTTTAATAATTGACATAAATGTTGTTTTAACAATTGACATAAATTTGGTTTTAATAATTGACATTAATATGGTTTTTGTAAATTTACATTAATGTGGTTTTAATAAGTGACATTTATATTGTTTTGAGAATTGACATTAATGTGGTTTGAATAATTTACATTAATGTGGTTTGAAGATTTGACATTAATGTGGTTTCAATAAATGCCAAGTATGGTGTTTGAAGAATTGACATTAATGTTGTGTGAGGAATTTAAACAACTGTTCTTATCTTGAATATTAATCATACAATTCTTAGACTCATGTAATTTCTTCCCCGTGTAAATCGTGTCAAACTTGGGCATCTGAACGGTATTTGACATTTAAATTCCAGAGTTCGACAGTATGCACACTTTTATTGAAGGTCGTAGGTCAGTAAGGTTTTAATACTGTGAGATTAACTACCAAAATTTTTATAGTAATCCGAACAATCCAAATAATACAAATTATTAACCCTATTAAAAAATTACGAAATAAAAACATTTTCATTATCTTCTTTTCCAGCGAGGGTTTTGATTGGCTGTATTCTTTATCGTATACTTTAATCGCACCAATCGGAATGCTCCTCGTGATTATAGTTGGAAGTGCTGTAAGTCTACGTAAGTACATTTTGTGTCTTTTTCATAAATCATTTTGACGATTGTGAGGCGACAGTAAATGAACAAGAAATCTGAAAGGTTTCGTAAAGACTTGTCCTGTCTTCTTTCACATTAGTAGTTCATTCTCGTTTTCTGAATATCTCCACAAACCACCGACACAACGACTATTCTCTAGACAGACAAATCTCAAACCTTTATCGAGGCAACCTTTAATACTAGTGAGTCTTTGAGCACCACCTCCAATCACAGCAACACGTTTAGGAACAACCAACGACATGATGTTTTTCATTAAGCTCAGAGAGATCACTCTAACTGAATATATTTTTTATTTTTTCTGTTTTTTGTGTTCAGAGTTCAATATTAGTATACAAACCGTTAAAATATCTTTACCGATCTCGCTTGGCCTTTTCCATAATTTCTGTATTAATAAAACTAGCACACAAAATACCTAAATACTTATTTAATAACTTGTATTTTCTGCTATCAGATCGGTGCAAAAGTTTTTGCCGGTTTATAGAAAATGTTCTTTCAAACCATTGTAATTTATTTTACGCATATTGTTATTAAACATATCACTATGATTAGTTTATAAATTTTTCTTTTATATTATTAAGCATTATTAGTATTTTTCTGTAATATTCTTTCCGTATGTTGACCTAAAACGACATTCTTTTGTCAAGAGGAAGAGATTCATCTTCCATTATGATAATGCTCGTTCTTATACCGTCCCAGTAATAAAAGATTTACGAGAATGTGGTTGGGAAATCTTGTCCCGTCCTTCATATTCTACTAACCTAGCTCCTTCGGATTATCACTTATTTTTAGAATTACAAAACCACTCGGATGGCGTTAGGGGATTAAACATGAGTTAGATTTATATAGCACAAAGATTTTACAAGCATTTATAATCTTGTTGACGGAAGAGATCAAGTTATAGAGAGCAAAGGCGTGACCTTCGTAATAGAACGCCAGATCAGTGAAAAATGACGTCAGGCCTGAGGTTCTAACAAGCAAGATCTGTCGAACAGTCAAACTGTCAATAATAAATTAGAGCTTTTACAAAGATATTAGAAAACTTGAAAACTTGCATTGAAAAAAAAAAAAAGAAACGTTTTATACTGAAACTGAACGTATACAATATTCATAAAAAAAATGAGATTTAATTTTGTTTAAATATTGTAGCGATACTATGTAAGGAGTTGTCCAGCAAGATGTGTGTTAGTACAGACGGGAAGCACGAACTCGGAAGGGAATTTCAGATTCAAGCAGTTCTGGGGAAGAATCTAATTTTCGACACCTATAATAAAAAATACAAGTAAAAACTAATAAAATGAAATTAATTCATCGTAATTTTTACTCTATATTGAAGAAGAAGTATCAGGGTGTAAACCGTATATAAACATTATTTATTTTACACTTCATAAAATCGACGAAATTTGATTTGAACATCGTAAAATGACAAAACCCTTAAAGATGACAAAAATAACAATGGCGGCAAATGTTTCGTAAATATAAGAAAAACAGCCAAATTAAACATTAAAAATATACGAGAAAAAAACTTAGTATAAATATACATTATACCTTTCATTATTCAAGTGAAATAGAACAGTAAAAGTCTTACTTAGGGTTGAAATATTATGAAGTATTATGAAAACACATATATAGATATGAATATTCAGAAATGATATCACATTTAAGCAGATCACACCTAAAACAATTAACTTCTGGTTCCTATGGACGGTCATAGGCACCAAAATTTCCTTGTTGATAACAATTTATTAATTTTCAATATAATAATTTGTAGCCCCGCCCCCAAGGTAATATTTGAATTATTTCTATTGAATTGATCTTTATTTTAGGAAATATTAATTTTTAATTCCTAAAACTAAGTATTATTTTTATGTTAAGTAAACACATAAATTTACTTTATTTTATTTATTTTTTTTTTTACATAGACATCACCGCCTATCAAGGCCAAGAGGCCACTTGAGGATAAGGGTTAAAGAGTGTACAGTAGAAATTGGACAATATAGTAATCGTTAGTAATAGAAATTCGGTAAATTTGTTAACAAGTGGGACGGTTCATCAAGAACTTATTTACGTTAGACTTAAATACAACCATATTGTAGTCAGCCGGAAAGCAGGAAAACGGAAGACAATTCCACAGGTGTGCAGTTCTAAGAAAGAAGTTTTGTTCAAGGAATCTAGGTTTAGGTTTAGGCACAGATAAAGAGTGGGGGGAATTATTGATAGTGTTTTCAGCTAGACGAGTGTTTCTAGTGAAAGTTTGGCGAGAGGGGACCATAGACTGAGGCTCAGTCGAACACTTTCAATGAAAATAACGATACATCAGAGACGAACTCGCAACATCTCTTCTGTGAAACAGATGTTTCAGGGAAGAGAAAAGGATATCTCCTACGAGGCTACGAAGTCTATTTTGAACTCTATTTTGAAGGCAGGACAAATCCTTTCTAACAGCTCCCGCCCAGATGTGGCAACAGTACTCCATCCTTGGACGTACCTGGCTCTTATATAGATAGAGAATTGCATCAGCAGTGAGATATCTACTGGATCGATAGAAGGATCCCACCATTTTTCCAGCGACCTTGGCAACAGATTTGATGTACCTGTTCCATTTAAGATCAGGAGTAAAGGTCAAGCCCTGAGGCTTGTCAAAACTTAAGGCCCCCTCAAGACGAGAGCCATTCATTTCAACTGATGCCAGATGGGGATCAGAACGTTGATGATGTAAAGAGAGAAGCGTGGTTTTAGATGCATTAAAAGTAGCCAGCCACCCCTTTCCCCATTGTACCACGTGCTTAAGATCAGAGGAGAGAGAATTGGAGAGAACTTGGTCGTTTACTGTTTTAGATGTGCTACTATAGATGGTAGTGTCGTCAGCATAAATGTCTACAAATGATGTAAGGGTGTGAGGTGGAAGATCATTAATGTAGATCAGGATAAGAGTTGGGCCCAAGATGGACCTCTGAGGAACTCTAGCATTAATTCTGTGAGCTTCTGATTTTTGCCCATCAACTACTATTCTTATGAACCTGTCAGAAAGAAATGATTTAATAATTGAGAAGACATTTCCAGCTATACCATAGCTAGAGATCTTGTGAAGTAACCCTTCATGCCATACCCTATAAAAGGCCTTAGATATGTCAAGAGCAATTGCCCTAGAAAGGTTGCCTCCGTCGAGAGATTCGCTAATCCTATGTGATATTACTGTAAGCACATCTGCTATAGATCTAGCACAACGGAAACCATATTGTGTGTCACTAAGAAGGTTATTTTTATTGAGATGGTTGATTACTTCTGTATTTAACACAGATTCCAGCAATTTACTCATGACGCACAAGAGACTTATTGACCTGTACTGAGAGGGGGATAGGCGATCAGCTGAATTCTTGAATACAGAGCATACTGATGAGATTTTCCAGGGTAATGGGAAGCTATTCTCCTTTAGACCACGTTTAAAGAGTTTTGTAACGCTAGTTCTGGTTGAAGTTTTTTGAGTACTATAATTGAAATACCGTCAGGGACGGTTGCTTTACTGAAATCAAGGTTTTTGATTAGCTTGGTAACATTATGTACAGATATATGTATATCATATAGTGTGTTTTCTGATACAGGAGGAAATATTGGGGGTTGGCGGCCTTGATCGCAAAGGGTAGAATTAGCTGCAAAGTTCTTGACAAAGAGTTTGGCTTTGTCTGATGCTGACGAGATTACCTCAGGTCCATTGATGATAGTTGGGATAGAACGCACGCTTCTGTTTAGGATCCCGTTTGTTATTTGCCAAAACTGGTGGGAACCAAGTCGCTGCTCAGCTACTTTGGACTTGACGGACTGAGCATACAACTCTCTTGCGTTCTTTATTACTTTCTTACAATGGTTGGTGGCAGTTCTGAAAGCGGCTTTAGTTTCCATACATCTATTACGTTGGAAGCAGTGGAAAAGGTGATTTATGTGCACAATGGCAGCAGCACATTCTAGAGAGAACCATGGCTGGCTGTTAGGTTTTTGCTGGAACTTTTTCGAGGGTATGAAACGGTCTATACCTACAATTAACCATTCCGTCAGGTCTGATATTATAGAGGAGACATCCTTCTTAAACATGGAACGCAGAGGTAGATCCGATATAAATGTACGGAAGTTATCCCAGTCAGCTATAGTGTATCGATATACTGTACGATGGAGAGGTATGTCTGGGGACTTATTACATTTCATTTTTATCTTAATTGATACAACAGAGTGGTCGGAAGATCCAAGACGAGACAGAACAGAAACTGAACATAGTTCATGGGAAGTTGTGAGAAAAAGGTCTAGTAGACTCGCATACTTGTCGTCATTGTCGGGCACACGGGTGGGTTCAAGAACAATCTGAGTGAGGTCATAAGCAATGGAGAAATCATGACAGAACCTTCCCTCATCATCGGTCTTGTTTGAGTGGGTCAAGCATTCCAAGTTGTGAACATTGAAGTCTCCACATACGTGAATGTTAGCTGAAGGATAAGCAAAAAGGACTTGGTCAATTTTCTCAGATATGCTTTTAAAGATAGTATCTCGCTGTTGTGGGGGCGATAGAGAGTAAATATAAATGCAGTAGTGTGAGCTAGTGCAACCCGGAAGCACATATAGGGTAAGTTTGGATTTTCTCTGGAGATGTCCCTACCACATGGAAAGCCATCTTTAATATAGAGACATATTCCATGCCCATGGCGATCTTCGGGGTCAGATTTAGAAGTTAAGTTTTCGGAAACTTATTTTCAATTCAAAATGTTTCTATGAAATTATAAACTAAAGGCCACTTTTTTATTTAATATTAGCAGATCATAAAATGTTTACGTCAAAATACTCAGAAAAAATATTGGATTCTAATTTTTTCCGTTTTTAGCTTTTGGGAGAATTTTTTGAAAATTCACTCGTATTACGGAGAGTAAAAAAAATTAGATTTTAAAAATAATCTTTCTTTTTGAGAATACAGCAAAAATTACGATGATATTTAGAATCTTGTTGACGGAAGATTTCAAGTTATAAAGAGCAAAGCCATGGCCTTCGTAATAGAAGGCCAGATCAGTGAAAAATGACATCTGGCCTGATGCTCTAGCAAGCAAGACATTAGGAAACTTGAAAACTTGCATTGGAAAATAAGAAACACAATATATACTGAAACTGAACGTATTCAATATTGATTAAAATATGAGAATTAATATTATTTTTTTAATTGCATTTTCACCCCAAACAAGGCACAGTGCAACTTTGATGTAGAGGGCTACTATCTGGGACATAAATTGCAGGGATACTATGTAGTGAGTTGAACAGCAAGATGTCTGTTTACATTACACTTGAACTTCTGCATGTTGGTACAGTTGGGGAAACAGGAACCTGGAAGGGAATTCCAGAGTCTAGTAGTTCTAGGGAAAATCTATTAGAGAAGAAGATTTTCTTCATCTAGGGATCTCTACTTAAAAAGGGAAACGTTTTATATTTTTTCTTCGAAACAACATTTTATAAATAAACATTTTGTTGTTTTATAGCTTTAAAAGACTATAATTCGTTGTTTATTTACTTAAAAATTGCATTTAAATAAAGAAAATAAAGAAACACAATTTTATTTATATTAAAACTGAACTTTATTCAATGTAAATAAAAAAGCGAAAACGAGGACCATGCATATAACATTTTGTTTTAATCAAAAGCAATCAAAAGGCAATCCAAAGCAAGAAAAACTGAATAACCAAATTAAATTCGAACGATAAATAACCTTTTAAAATGAAATCGATTTAAATTGAAATAAATAATTTTAATACAAAGTTACTAATGCATATATCCTTTTCTAAACCAAACTTATAGAAAATATGTTAGACAATTTAGTTAAAATGGCTTCTTAAATAATAAGGTTCTTATTTTAGCACGAACCGTATTTTGCATTAAAAAAACTGATTAATTAAGTAAGTTTGGGTTCTTATTTGAAATTCGACTTAATAAAAAACAATACTCACAGATTATATATATATATATATATATATATATATGCGCGCAATTATGAATAAACTAGCAAAACGGTCCATATATGTGTTTGTAAGAAAAATATATTGACTTTTTTGATTAAAAAGATCTGAGACAGACAATTTTCTTTAAACTAAATCGATTATAAAATATTATGAATGAGAAATAAGATTGTAAAATATTTTCTTATGCGGGGGGGGGGGGGTCATTCAAACATTACTATTATTGTAAGTATGATACCAACTTTCGACACCCATAACAAAAAAATATAAGTAAAAATTAATAAAATGAAATTAATTCATCGTAATATTTACTCTATATTGAAGTATCAGGGTGTAAATCGCATATAAACATTATCTATTTTACACTTCATAAAATCGACGAAATGTGATTTGAACATTGTAAAATGACAAAATCTTAAAAGACATCAAAAATAATAATAACGGCAAATTTTTGGTAAATATAAGAAAAACAGCCAAATTAAACATTAAAAATATACGAAAAACAACTAAGTACAAATATGCATTATATCCTTCATTAGTCAAGTGAAATATTTTTTTATTTTCTTTTTTACACAGTGATCACCACTTATCAAGGCCCGGAAGCCACTCTGGGATAAGGGTTATTGCAAGTACATTACGTTAGTGTGGAGATTTGGTGAAGTGTTTACTTAAGGGGGCGGTTCATTAGGAATTTGTTAACATTGGACTTGAACGCATCCAAGTTGTAGTCCGGTGGGAAGCAGGCCGACGGAACAGAGTTCCACAGGCGTGCAGTTCTAAGAAAGAAGCTTTGTTCATGGAATCCGCGTTTTGATTTAGGCACAGATAAAGAGTGGGGGAAATTTTTCACAGTGGATTCGGCTAGACGGGTGCTTTTCGTGAAAGATTGGCGAGGGGGAGGACCAGAGATTGGAGCTCAGACGAGCACCTGCCATGGAAATAACGATAAAACAAGGATAGACTCGCAACGTCTCTTCTGTGGGAGAGAGGTTGCAGGGTAGAGAAAAGGGCATCCCTCACTAAGCCACGAAGTCTATTTTGTACTCTGTCAAGGCGGGATAGGCTGTTTTTGGCAGCTCCTGCCCAGATATGGCAACAGTAGTCCATCCTTGGACGTACTTGGCTTTTATATAGATAGAGAATTGCATCAGTAGTGAAATATCTTCTGGAGCGGTAGAAGGATCCCACCATCTTTCCAGCGACCTTGGCAACAGACTTGATGTAAGTGTTCCATTTCAGATCAGGAGTAAAGGTCAAACCCAGAAGCTTGTCAAAACACGGGGCCTCACCCAGACGAGAGCCATCCATCACAATTGATGCCAGATGGGGATCAGAGCGTTGATGATGTAAGGATAGGAGTTTGGTTTTGGATGCATTAAAGGTAACCATCCACATCTTCCCACACTGAACCATGCGCTCGAGATCAGAGGAGAGAGAATCAGAGAGAACTTTGTCATTTACAGCCTTTGATGTATTGCCGTAGATGGTCGTGTCATCAGCATAGATGTCAACGAATGATTTAAGTATGTGTTTAGGGAGGTCATTGATGTAGATCAGGAAGAGAGTTGGGCCTAGGATTGACCCCTGAGGGACTCCAGCATTTATATTGCAGGCCTCCGATTTTTGTCCATCTACCACTACTCTTATGAGCCTATCGGAGAGAAATGATTTAATGATTGAGAAAACATTTCCAGTTATACCGTAGCTGGAAGTATCTTACTTTGCCTGGAAATATTATGAAAAATACATATGTCGATATGTATATTCAGAGATAATCCCACATTTAAGCAGATAACACTAAAACAATTAACTTCCGGTTTCTATGGACGGCCATAAGCAACAAAATTTCCTTGATGATAACAATGTATTAATTTTCAATATCATAATTTGTAGCCCGAAAAAAAGTAATATTTGAATTATTTCTATTAAATTCCTCTTTATTTTAGGAAATATCAATTTTTAATTCCTAAAACTAAGCATTATTTATATTTTAAGTAAATCTTTAAATTAATTTTATCGTAAACTTATTTTCAATTCAAAATTTTTCTATGAAATTATAAACTAAAAGTCACTTTTTTTAATATTGGCAGATCGTAAAATCAGCACAAAGAAATTTAATTAACTCTCAACCTTTAAAAGTTTCAGTTCTTTGTTTAGAAATTATATTTTTGTTCTAACAATGAAGAAACAAGTAGTATAGGTTACGCGATGATTTTTGTTAATGAAATGCGAAGATTAAAAAATTGGTCTACTATAGAAAAAATTATTTACGTTCGATTTCTAAATATATTTTTTACTTGCTCATTGACGAAAAACGGCACCGATTAATTTTTTTTAAAATTATTAACAGTAACATTGTCTGTTTATTCGTAATAAGTTTTAAGAGGCAATCTTCCACAGTTTTTTTCAGGGATTCTGAAAAATTCAATCATTAACAAAAAACCAAATTATTTCGGAGGTCTTTTGAAATTTCACAGGCGAAAATTTCAAAATGTAAAATAATAAATAATAAAAGTTTTTTTCATAAAAACTTAAATAATTTTTATATATTTTTCAACTTCTTTTTTTTTTTTCCAAAAGATCGAGAAAAATCCTAAAGATCGGAAACGATTATGATCCAAAATTAAATGTACTTTATTTCATTGTATTTTAATATGCAAAAAAAAAAAGAACTAAGATGTCAATCCCTCTAAAAAATTCTGATAAAATCGCGTGGGGGGGGGAGAGTAAAAAAAAAATTTTTTTGTATATTCTTTTATTTCAGTTTATATATAGTTCAGCTTTTTTTTTTAATAAGCCTGTAAAAAATAAACGAGATTGATCAATTATTTGATTTTTTAGAGACTTAAAAATTGTGTTTTCATTGTTAACGTCAAAACACGTAGAAATAACATTGGGTTCCATTTTTTCAGTTTTTAGCTTTTTGGTGATTTTTTTTTAAAAATTCACTGGTTTTACGGACAGCAAAAAAAAAAAAAAAAAAAATGAGATTTTAAAAATAATCTTTCTTTTTTGAGAATACAGCAAAAATTACGATGAATCAATTTTATTTTACAAGTTTTTACAGCGGTGGGCGTCGAAAATTCCGCCTTTATTAGTGTTATACCTATATTATTGAAAGGGTTCCACGAAAATAAAAAAAAGTTAAGAAACACTGTTTTAATGGGTGTGTTATGTTGATCAATCAGAATATTATTCTCATCTTGTGTGTTATTAGCACAACGTTTCGGTCGCTGCAACCTGCAACCTTCTTTGGGTGTGGAGAACATGCTTCTTTTCCTACTAAGGAAAAAGAGGGTTGGCTCTGCATGACAAGAATTCGAACCGTTTGTTTGAGGGGGGGGGGTTGTAGATCATAAAAAAGGTTCAATCATCAGGGGTTATTAAGATATTTTAAAAACGTTTTTCTATAACTAAATATTTTTGGAATATCTATACTAATTGATAATATTAGTGAAAAAAAAAGTTTTTTACGAAACAGAGGATCGATACCAATGCGAATTTTTTGTTAAAAAAAAATAACAAAAAATAACGTTGTGTTAATAACACCCAAGATGAGAATAATAGTCCGATTAATCAACATAACACAAGCATTCACATTTCATCTAAAAAAATTCGAAATTCCACTGTTTTAATGGGTTTAGAAAGTAATAAACGTACTACAAACAACGTTGCAAACGAATCATTCTTATATATCGGTCATTGAAACATTTTTTTTCGCTAGAAGAATTACCCGGTTTCGCTCGAGACTTTAATTCCCGTAAATTATATGAATTACAAGTAAAATGAAATCATTTGTTTTTATAAATTTTCTTATGTTTTTTTTCTAGCTACGTATAACCCTGATAAAGTGAACAAGCGATACATTGTGCCATTGGTAGATAAAATATGTTGTTGCTTCCAAACGAAAAGTCGGATGTTCCTGGAAGATGAAAAATCATCAGCTCAAAAGGTAGGTTACTTTATTTTTGTAGATAAATTTTATTTTTACGTTTATTCATCCCAAACAAGGCACATTGCAACTTGAGTGTAAGGGTCTACTATTTTTTTTTATCGTGTCTAACAGGCGACTGTGGGGAATTGTGAGACTAGATTTTTGTTTATATTACGCTTAAACTTAAACAGGTGAGGGAAACAGGAAACAGGGAAGGAATTCCAAAGTGTACAGCATGGCGGAAGAAACTATTAGAGTAGGCAGTTTTCTGCCACCTAAGGGGCTAATAGTAAAGGGGGCGGAATCGCCCATTTTTCAATTGAATCGAGTGATTATCTTTTCTAGTCGGGGGGTCACTGTAGTGCTCCGAGAGAAAGCTTTACATACCTCCTCGCAGTCGACATTGCACTGTAGAGAACCTACTATTGGTTTTATAAAATTATTTTTATATAACAGCTTGAATACAAAACGTTATTATGGTTCAATTGCGTTCTAAACAGAAACATTCATTCTGAACGCGCTCCTGTTTTATCAAAGAATCTACTGTTGATTTTATATGCCGGACCCTTTTGTTTGTGCGTTGATGAGGCTTCTAAAATGCCCCTGTGATGTTAGGCGGTATAAGGGTGTTAACTTTATCAAAATCTGACTGTTCTTCTTTAATCGGATTTTTTTCGATTATCGATTTTCGATACTTAGCGGAGGCATTCCGATAGAAAACTTATCGTAGAACATATCCAGATACATAATATGCATTTGTGTGAAATTTCCGAAATATCGGTTCTGCTGTTTCGGAATTCATAGGACACGAACTCTCTCTCTCTCTCTCTCTCTCTCTCTCTCTCTCTCTCACACACACACACACGCATAAAGTATCTTTTATATATAAGAGCTATTAATAAACAAAAAGGAGTTGCCATGGAAATCGAGACAGGTCATCAATCTAAAAAAATATATATATAGAAAATCAATAGAAAAATAAAGAAGAAAGAAAACTTGTATTTAATCAAATGTACCTTGATAATGACTTGCTGCGCATATATATATATATATATATATATATATTTATATATTTAAAGGAGATTAGAACAATAGTCTAAAGAGCTGAGTGTATTTTAATGTAACAGTGAAATTACTAGTTTAATTAAAATACAGGAAATAGAAAGTGCTCGTTGTAATTTAGATATATAATAAGCTCTATAGTTAAATGTCCTAGAGCTAATACAATATTAAGTAATGTGATTGATAATTTAAAATTTAAAAATCAAATTATAATTAAATTAAAAATCCGTTTCATAAGAAGGAACAACAACAAAATCAATTATCTGTACGATCGTTTCGGAAAACAATGCTTTTTATTGTGGTATACATCAAGTTATGTACAATAATTATATATAGATTTTTGATAAGCAAGGTCTCCTCATCAGCAAATTTTGAAGGGTTCTTATTAAATTTAAAAGACACCATAAATAAACCTAGCATTAAAAGTAAGGCAGATGAATCTGAAAAAATTGAAATAAAAGGTCTGGATTTAAAATTTATAAGAAAATTAATATGGGTTAGAGATAGAAATAAGTAGAGAAAAATATATATTTTTGAATTTACATAATAAATTTGCTTTAAAAATATATAGAGATATTTACCTTTTAATTTTTCGTGTTTTGAAATCAGGAACTGTGGTTAAAATAGTCATTAAGATGTTTGCTATAGCTTTTTATCTTATTGAATGATGACTTTTAAAAGGGGGGGACGCTCGTGCAATAAATTGTTTCCGTTAGCGTATTTTTGATTTAAAGACGCTACGGTTTATATATATAGAATATTACTATTACGTATTTTAAGGGGAGATAATTGTCATGTTTTCTTTACTTTTATTTATTTTAGGGTGTAAGGGAGATAATTAGTCTAACTTAATTTATTAAAAAAAAAATTGTAATCTATTTTTACTAATAAGTAATTTTTAATGATTTAAGGTGGTTTATATTTATTAAATTTAAACCAACGTTTATGACTACATGTCATAAGCTCCTGTCTTGAATTTAATAGTTTGGTTGTATTTTTTATATCTTCATATTTTAAAATTTTTAGGGTCTCTTTTGTACATAGTGCACAAAATTTATCTCCTGGTTTATATGATTTGCAAGTCTCAATTATTTGCCATTTTAAGTTGAAAGAAATATTGCTGTTTTTTAGTTGCCAAATATAGTTGGATAGAGTAGTTTGGTTTGACAGAGAGTTATTTTTAAAAGAATGTTTGTGCGTTGAAATTCTATGTTTTATTAGGCCAGATGTGGAACCAAAATATATTACCTCTTGCTTGTTGTGATTATTTTCCGTTTGGTCTGTTGTTGGATTATTATATGGTGGGTTGATTAGTAATTGATCGGTAGATTGGTTTAAGTTGGTGTTATTATTTAATCTGGTAGTTGAGTTATGGCTGTTAATAGGTTCATGTGGATTTGGAGTTTTTGATACTGTGCAGCTATAGATAACATTTTTAATTTTACATGAGCCTTGTAGGGGACATTTATTTTTTCTTCTACAGTTACAGTCTGATGTATTTTGTATAGTTGTATTTTGTAGTTTATTAATTTTCTTATTATTAGAGCTAATTATTTTTTTTAATAAATTAAGTTAGACTAATTATCTCCCTTACACCCTAAAATAAATAAAACATGACAATTATCTCCCCTTAAAATACGTAATAGTAATATTCTCTATATATAAAAAAAAATTGTAATCTATTTTTACTAATAAGTAATTTTTAATGATTTAAGGTGGTTTATATTTATTAAATTTAAACCAACGTTTATGACTACATGTCATAAGCTCCTGTCTTGAATTTAATAGTTTGGTTGTATTTTTTATATCTTCATATTTTAAAATATTTTGGTTCCACATCTGGCCTAATAAAACATAGAATTTCAACGCACAAACATTCTTTTAAAAATAACTCTCTGTCAAACCAAACTACTCTATCCAACTATATTTGGCAACTAAAAAACAGCAATATTTCTTTCAATACGCTAACGGAAACAATTTATTGCACGAGCGTCCCCCCCTTTTAAAATTCATCATTCAATAAGATAAAAAGCTATAGCAAACATCTTAATGACTATTTTAACCACAGTTCCTGATTTCAAAAAACGAAAAATTAAAAGGTAAATATCTCTATATATTTTTAAAGCAAATTTATTATGTAAATTCAAAAATATATATTTTTCTCTACTTATTTCTATCTCTAACCCATATTAATTTTCTTATAAATTTTAAATCCAAACCTTTTATTTCAATTTTTTCAGATTCATCTGCCTTACTTTTAATGCTAGGTTTATTTATGGTGTCTTTTAAATTTAATAAGAACCCTTCAAAATTTGCTGATGAGGAGACCTTGCTTATCAAAAATCTATATATAATTATTGTACATAACTTGATGTATACCACAATAAAAAGCATTGTTTTCCGAAACGATCGTACAGATAATTGATTTTGTTGTTGTTCCTTCTTATGAAACGGATTTTTAATTTAATTATAATTTGATTTTTAAATTTTAAATTATCAATCACATTACTTAATATATATATATATATATATATATATATATATATATATATATATAAATTGATAGTCATCGACATACAGTCCTGTTTCGTTGTATCACAACTCATCAGTGCCGCTAGACTAGCATCTCTCCCAAGCCAAGGATTGAACCTAGAACCGTCGTGTTGACAGTCGGCAATTCTTCCACTCATATATATATATATATATATATATATATATATATATATATATATATATATATATATATATATGTGTGTGTGTGTGTGTGTGTTACTGCTAACATTTGTCGGTGCAAATTACAGCCACAAGACAGAGTATACAGTAGCCACAGGTTTTTATATCAGAGTTTACCTTCTCCTAGATGCATGTCTTAACGAAGACTGGGGATACATCTTTCCTAGCGAATTAATGCTCCCCCCCCCCGACATCAACTCAGCGCAGATTAGCATTAATACCAAAAAGTGTGGTTGGTTCTACACAAAGTTTTCACCACTATAAACAAATCAACTGTGTGGATTTTCGAACGACTTAGTAATCGACGGAAGTGTCCATTAAAATTTTTTTTTTTTAATTATAAATTTTGGGATATGTGTGTGTGTGTGTGTGTGTGTGTGTGTGTGTGTGTGTGTGTGTGTGTGTGTGTGTGCGCGTGTGTGTGTGTGCGTGTGTGTGTGTACGAATTCTACTGAGACTCTAAGAGTAAAAGCTGTCGCTTTTACTTCAACCTCATACAAAATAAACACATGCATGTATTTACCTGTAATACCATACACATTACCGCCATGCATGGAAAACCAATTCTTTGATTTCTTTTATTTAATGTATATGCATGCATGTAGAGTCGAAGAGTATAATTGGAAAAAAAAGAAAAAAAAAAGAAAAAGGCTGATACAACGTAAATACGATGACTCAAAAGTGGACGAAATTGCAAACTTTGAATATCTTTAACTTTTCTTGTCCTTTTCTTTATTCTAGGCTGAAATTGAAACCTTCCACTCAGATTTGGTCGAGAAAGGAACATGCCTCAACGCAAATGTATATACAATAAACAACTCCAGCATGGATCACCGGATTTGAGAATGGATCTTTCGCTTAAACAAGTGACCGAGATGATTTACAACCACCAATGAAAAAAAGAACAAAATAAAACAAAACAAAAAACAAAACAAAAACAACAACAACAACAATAAATTTTTATAAAAAAAATATAAAAAAATGTCCGACGCCGTGCTCTATTAACATGAGCCGAGAATATTTGTGTGTGAAAATTTTGATCAATATGACGTTTCAAGATTAATATTAACTAGCAGGACCCGTGGAAATTCCACGGTAGTTAAAATCTTTTAAAACACATCAGTAAGAAATTCCTTATTGTTATATTACAAAAATGAAAGTATGGAAGCAAGTAGAACAAAGAACTTTAGTTTAAACTTTTATTGAAGGTCAATGCGATCGTAACTGATGCTGTTGATATTGTTAGGAAGTGCTGGTGATTATTGAGGCGGTGACAGGGACGTCGATCAGCTGTTTGGAGTGAGAATAGTGGTCAGTCAGCAGGTTCTTGGGAGTCAGACTGTGAATTTAAAAAAAACTGTGTGACATTGTTGACATCGATTTTGTGCAAGTTCTGATGACCCCAAGTTGTTTAATATTTCAGGACATCTTGGATTACATGTATAGGTAAGGAATAGGTCTGGTTTTCCATATTTACAGCAAACTGCCATTGCATCTTGATACAGTTGTTAAAGATTCCTAGGACTTCCTGCAAATGAAGATGGTAGAATAACTGGTACACCAGAATCGCCATCTTCATTCCTTGCTAAATGATCCATTAAGCCAGAATATTGAGCAGCTCTTGGTTGACTTTGATAGCTTTTAATGAAGTTAAATAAGCAGCCCTCAACTTTTACATATGCAATAGATTTTTCTATTTATTTTGAATTTTATTCAATGCAGATTTTGGAAATTCACAACTATTTTTTAAGTCGAATTATTGATATAGATTTCAATTAATGCATCACAACTTCCTGATAATATAAATAAAACACTTTGAATTTTCTGTACAAACGTTTTTTCCATAAAAACATTGTAATCTGTTATAATATTCGGATTGTTGTGTATTACATGCATATAAAATGAAGTGTTTCTGTAAATCTTACGAAGCACAGTTAAATTTTGATTTTTCGATAATCAAAATGATGTGAGGTAGGTTGTACCTATCAAATTTATGTCAATGTTATATAATTAAGTAAAGTCAAACAAACTGTACACTATTTTTTCATCAAATTATGAATTTTAAATATAAGGAAAGCAATTTAAAAAATTTTTTTCTTCCAAAATCATATTTACATCCAAGTTAATTTTTAGATTCCATAGCTGTTCCTGATTGTTTTCATAACACTTCACGGTAAACAATATTCTTAGTATATGTTACACCACGCTTTCTTCCCTGTGCAGTTGCATTACCTTAAATTTCGCACTGTGCTTAGATCGAGCTCTTGAACATGCCACATACAGTTGACCATGAGAAAATACAGGTTGTTGAAGATATATACCAACCTTATCCAAAGTTTGGCCTTGTGCTTTATTGATTGTCAGTGAATATGCTAATCGTATTGCAAACTGTATCCGATGAAATGCAAACGGAACATTTGTATCACTTGGCTTTAACTTAATTCTTGAAATGATAACTGTGGAACCTCTATTAGATCTATTAATTAAAATAGCAAAGATGCTGTTTTGATGACATTCTTTTATTTTCATCCTAGTTCCATTACAAAGTCCTTGATTTATGGATAAATTTCGCAGTTGCATTACTATTGCCCCTATTTTCACATTAAGTCGGTGAGATGACATTCCAGATGGAGTTAATGAATTTATGAACTCGATAGAATAATTTTGAAGTTCAGCATCATCATCGGAGCGGTAATCTGTACTTAAATATGTATTTATGCCTCCGGGAAGATTATTTAGAATTTCTACATTTACTGTTAAACATTCTGTATTTTTTGGAGTCATGATGATTCTATTTTTCATTTCTTGAGGGCTGCAATCAAATATTTCTGAGATTAGAGAACCATTACATACCGAATCATCAGGAACATCTATGGCATCTACAAGAACGTCATTAAGACTGCTCGTTAGTGTACCATTACTAAGATGAAGGAGCCATCTACAAAACTCCTGTTCATTTATGTTAGTTCTGACGTTTTGTGTTAGTTGTAATTGACTGAAATGATGCCACATAGGGCATCTTTTAAGACAGGTGTCTTTAATAGATGTAGGTGATCCATGTGGCACTACTGGCAAAATTTGCCTGAAGTCACCACCAAATATTTTACGTTACCCATTATATCTTGTAAACATCTATCTATAGCAAACAGTGCATGATTAGGTATCATAGAGGCTTCGTCTATGATGAATACCATTATCTTAAAAAAGAAGCATGCTCTGATACAGGAGAAACGTTACAGACACTGGTTTCTGTCAGAGGTACAGGTAGTTTGAATATACTGTGGAGTGTTTTCCCTGAAGTTAGCATTGCAGCAATGCCACAGTGGCGGTTACAGTACTGCTGGAGGTGAAGTAATCATATAACATGTTGAATAAAAAGGTTTTTCCTGATCCGGCTGGGGCATCTAAATAGAAGCAATTGTTGCGTGGGGCTACTTTTTCAGTTGCCATGACAGCCTTGTATTAAAGACCTCTAATTGTTCATTGTTTAACAATTCAACATTAGGCCCGTTTGTATTTCGAGTCATATTATCTATTGGAGGATCACCTGTTGGTTCAGGTAAACCCATTGCCTGGCAAGAAGAACCATGCTCATAAAATATTGCTTTTATCAAATGAATAACTGGGGGATATGTATATACACTGGCCCCCGCCCTTTGGGGCCCGGGCGACAAGATCAAAGTGTAGTATCTGTTCCGGCAGATGCTGCAAGCTATGACTAGCAAAGACCAGATGTGGGGGCAACCCCACATGCCTGACCTTTAACCAGCTCCGATTTCCCACCTCTCGGGAGCTGGTCCCCTTTTTCCCTTCCCCCTCCCTTCACTCCTCACATTAAAAATTGGCCTTGTGCCTAATTTGCTCGGTGGGGGAGCAAATAAATACCATCTGTTCCGGCAGATACTGCAAGCTATGACTAGCTATGACTAGCTATGACTAGCAAAGACCAGATGTGGGGGCAACCCCACATGCCTGACCTTTAACCAGCTTCCATTTCCCACCTCTCGGGAGCTGGTCCCCTTTTTCCCTTCCCCCTCCCTTCACTCCTCACATTAAAAATTGGCCTTGTGCCTAATTTGCTCGGTGGGGGAGCAAATAAATACCATCTGTTCCAACAGATACTGCAAGCAAAGACCATATGTGGGGGTAACCTCACATATCTACCTTGGTCAATGTAGGGGCAACCCTTCATACCAACAGTTCCTATCAAACTCCCATTTCCCACTCATCGGGAGCTGATCCCCATTCCCCCCCCTCTCTCTCCACATTAAAAAACGGCCTTGTGCCTAATTTACTCAGTTGGGAAGCAAATAAATACAAACTGGGGGATATGTATAATATATCCACCAGTCCACTACACTTTACCGTAAAATTCGGCTAAAACAATTGTTGACGAATTACCTCCTTTGAATCGATATTGTCTCCTTGTGACAATTGAAGCGAAAACCTTATTAGGTATTAAATGCTAAAACATTTTAATACAGCTGGCTAATTGGCTATAAAGTAAGTTATTCCGAACTTTGATCTAACATTTTAATAAAAAAAAAAAAAAGCTTAACATTTTCTTGTATCTTTTTTTTATATTAAGAAAAATGTAAGCATCACGCTGAAATAATAAAAATGCCATTCTTAATAAGGGGAGAGGGTTTGACTATTCTAAACCTTCACCTAAATAACCTTTTAATGAAAAAAATGTTTAAAATGTTCTTGTATATTTTTTATAATTTTTGTTAAATAAGAAAAATCAATAAACTTTGATAACACTATTGTAAGAATCATGCTGAAAGCCATTCTTAATATGGGGAGGGGGGGTTAACTATTCTGAAACTTTACCTAAGAATGTAAAAAAAATAAGGGAAAATATATGTATGAACAATAAATATTTCTTCAGTTAAATAAATTATACTGTAAATCTTTAAATAAGGAATAAATATTTATTTAAACCATAATTATTGAAACAGTATTTTACTGCATAAAAAAAACGGTTATGGGGAGAAGGGTTAACTATTTTGAACCTTCACCTAAATAGCGATTTAATGAAATAAAATTTAATGGTCTTGTATCTTTTTTTTTATAATTTGTTTTAAAATAAAAAACAAACTTTGATACCGCTATTGTAAGAATCATGCTGAAAGCCATTCTTAATATGGGGAGGGGCGTTAACTAATCTGAAACTTTACCTAACAATGTAATAAAAATAATGGAAAAATATATGTATGAACAATAAATATTTCTTCAGTTAAATATTATACTGAAAATCTTTAAATAGGAAATAAATATTTCTTTAAATAAATTAAATCGTAAGTAATGAAACAAAGTGTTTTATTTCATATTAAAAAAAATTGTCGTGTCCATTTTTTATAGTATTTAAATATGTATGCCCTGTCGGTGAGCATTAGAAGATGATGAATGCCTGTAAAAGAAGCAAATAAAACAGACAAAACATAAATAATAACTATGTAAACAACGTGAAGATGTATAAATGTTACAAAATTACTCGATTCGGCATTAAATAACAAGAAAAAGGATTGATATGCCGTAAAACAAAAACAAAACAGAACAAGACGTAAAATATGTTTTGACTCTGTATTTGCGAATGGTGACTTTCGTGATTTATTTAAAAAAGTCATTCTTGACTTTTGTAACATTTATTTCGAAACATATTTTTTGTTATGTAAGGCTCACTCAAAAGTAAATAAAATAAAAAACAGATAAAGTGGCACAGTAAAAAAACAAACAAACTCGTAACGTTAAATGTAAAAAATATATTTATTACTGAATAAAATAGAATAATCGTTCCGTATTCACTACAATAACAGAAGACATCGTTAAAAATGTAAGTAAAATACTATTTAAACTGTGGAACGATACCTTCTATGCATAATCGTCTTTAAAATAATCCAGAACCATAAATAGACAGTTCATATATATATATATATATATATTTTGTTGTTTTTCAGGAAGTTTTGGAAAATAAAAGGGTTTAATGATTTTTTTTAACTAATAAAGAGTGAACAATAAAGGGAGATAATTCACATTAATTAATGTTTGCGATGATGATGACGCGTTTCATTAATTAATGTTTGCGATGATGATGACGTGACACCGTACGTACAAGCAAATTAATATATAGATCTTCAGATTTACATAAGCGAAAAACAGTGCCGTGCTTAGCAACATCGCCCCACCCCGCAGAATGGGCCGTGGGGCTTTTCTACCTGCAAAATGCAATTTGTACCCCTCTACTGTGCTGAAGCAACAATAAATGACACTTTAAACAACTGTGAAGGGGGGATTTTGCTGTTTGTCGGGTTTGTTGGGAGTATTTACGTCGAGGGGGTACAAGTGCTTGCAGTTCGTCGGAGCATTCACCGTTAAAGTACTTGTAGAACAGACAGAGGAAAAGTACATCTTTTAAACTCCTAGGCTTAACGTTCACAGGACACATGAGTTGGAAAAATTACATCGAGAGCATTGCCAGGATCGCTGCGAAAAAGGTAGGTTCTCTCTACCGTGCTAGAAAGCTACTAACGCCACCATCCACCCATGTATGGAGTATTGTTGTCATATCTGGGCTGGTGCATTTGCTACTAGTCTTTCACTCCTAGACAATGGTTCAAAAAAGAGTCGCCAACCTGATAGGCCCTGAACTCTCATCTAAGCTTCAGCCTTTGTCCCATCGACGCAATGTGGCATCCCTCTGGCCAACTTTAACGGTGAGTGCTCCGACGAATTGCAAGCACTTGTACTCCCTCGACGTAAATACCCCCGACAAACCCGACAAGCAGCAAAATCCCACCCCTTCACAGTTGAGATCCTTAGATGTAAGAGACTTCGCCAGTAATTTCTTCCCCAGAACCGTTAGACTTTGGAATTCTCTTCCGGTTTCCTGCTTCCCCAACTGTACTGATATGCAGAAGTTCAAGTGTAACGTGAACCGACATCTTGCTGCCCAACTCCCCACATAGTACTCCTGTAGCTTATGTTCCTGATAGTAGCCCCCTACATCAAAGTGGCAATGCACCTTGTTTGGGGTGAAAATGTAATAATAAAAAAAGGACACTCTCGGAATGCAGATAGTCTGTCATCACGAAAAAAAAAAAAAAAAAAAAAAGAGAGAGAGGAATCGTAGAATTGGTGTTTTGAAGCTATACATAACGGACATTTTCACAATTGTTAGCTACTGTTTGGTATTTCCTGGCTATTTTTATAACCATTTATGTAGGCTACGGCTCTCACTTTTTCACAAGTTTTTTTTAAAAGGAATTTTCAAATTTCCCAAATTTTAAAAGTATTTTGCTACAGAAAGTTTGATATCCCGCCAAAAATTAAACTTCAGGCGTTTATTTGAAAATAGAGCGATAGTGTCAGAAAGTGTTAGTATAGAAAGGAGAATAATAAAAACAGCTGAAATCCAAACAACATTAGAAGTGGAAACGTAATATTGCTAAAATGTCACGAAGTAGAAGAAAGTCATTAAGTGCTAAAATACCCCTACAACTCCACTAAGATGCGATGAATACAAACTTTAAAATACGTGAAGTCTTTCTTCTAGTAATTCAATGTTTGGTGCTAGTCCACAGTACCACAAACCAGCGAAATTTATCTTTTACAGCAGAAATAGCTACTTGATTATTTTAAAGATAATTTATGCACTGCAACCCTTCTCTAACAGGTTCGTTGAATAATGTGATTATTTCACAAATCTGTTAACAATAACAACAAACAAACAAACAAACAAACAAATATCATCATCATCATCATCATCATCATCATACATTCCTTCATAGTTGAAGATGACTAGTCAGGGTATCGGTGCTTTATCCTACAGCGTTGTAGCATTCTGCGCTTAGTGTGGAAAGTTTCCCCATAAGTAGTGCATGGGTAGTTACTAGGTTGGCTGTTTTTGTTTTTTTCTTTTTACGGCATATCAACCCTTTTCGGGTTATTTAATGGCAAATCCAAAGATTTTGAAGGATTTTTTTTAATAGAATATATTTGTTGTTTTCAAGTCGGTTTCTATTTAGTCCATAGTTGGGGCCCTAACAGGTACTACCACTCCGGGTCAGAGTGGACCTGAGAGCAATGGTAATTAAAGGGTGCCTCCACACTCCCCAAAGCCCGCAAGCTGGGGCCTCACCACTGGATATAGTTTAAGGTCATATCCAGGACCAGTAGTTACTAGGGGTTTTGTTCAGACGTGGCCTTTCAAACGTAATTTTGTCGTATAGTGAAACAAACGACATGTCAGCCTCGACGCGAGAAGTCTATCTATCCACATTGAAGAACTTTGTAGTTCTTTACTTATAATGTTTATTTAAAACAGCAAGTCATACCAAGTAATAAAACAGCGTCAGTTCCGAATTCCAGCTAAAGCTCAACAGTCCGTGATGATAAATCCATCTCGACTATCCAGAGACACTCGTTCTAATTCTCCGATCGTTTCCAAAGTTTCTGTTGTCTGAAAACTCAAGGACTTAACAGCTTCCACCTTTACATCCCATCCTGTGTTTGAAAGGCATATAGCTGTAAGGTGGGCCCATTTTTAGAGACAAGCCTCCACGACTTTTGCCTTCACTACTGAACAAACTGCAGTAAAACAGAAAAATCGTTCAGCAGACAAGCCAAGGACGACGAACTGTTTTTGTTATTTTTCAGTGTGAAATTATATATATATATATTTTTTTTTACACAGTGAATCACCACTTATCAAGGCCCGGAAGCCACTCAGGGATAAGGGTTATTGCAAGTACATTACGTTAGTGTGGAGATTTGCTGAAGTGTTTACTTAAGGGGCGGTTCATTAGGAATTTGTTAACATTGGACTTGAAGACATCCAAGTTGTAGTCCGGAGGGAAGCAGGCAGACGGAACAGAGTTCCACAGGCGTGCAGTTCTAAGAAAGAAGCTTTGTTCATAGTTAATTTCTAAAAAAAATTCCGTGGTAAGTTTTCCTGGTTTAATAGGAAATCATAATACGCCAGCTGAATTGAACTCTTCAAAAACAAATCAATACGTGTTATTTCACTTAATTCTTTAATTCTCTCCAACCAATAAGATAATTAAAGATACAACAAGGCAGAACATAATAGATTGGATCAATATGCTCGAACGTTGACTGGGTCGGCCATTGCTCATCTGATTTCATACTTTAAATCAGAAACGGCTTGTGTATTAATGCCAAAGTATCACGTAAGTTTAATTGTGAACTGGCGGAAGAGAAAAAATTCAGATATTCCGTGAGTCTTTTCAACAGCATTTGCTACTCTCTGTAATTTCAACATTTTTTAGGAGGAGGGGCGCTGGATTCATGAACACATTTAATTTTAGATTAGACTCAGTATTCAATAATTATCAAAATACAATTAATAAAAACAATAAAAAAAATGACAATCTGTGTGATTGTGAAAGCTAAATTATTATTTTCGCTAGAGGAATACTCTATGTTATTGTGGAAACTAAATACTTTTGTTAAAGGAACCATCTATGTTATTGTGGGAGATTAGAGGAAGATTCTACGTTATTGCAGAACCTAAATTAATTATTTTCTTAGGCGAATAGTCTGTTATAGTGGAAGCTAAGTTATTACATTTGCTAGTAGAATATTCTTTGTTATTGTGGAAGATATATTATTATAGTTGTTAAAGGAATACTCTATGTTAGTGTGGAAGCTAAATTCTACCAGAAATGGAAACGAGCGTATGATCCCTAATTAATGCTGTTAAACATGCTACTGATATCACAGGTAACATAGTGTTGGATAAAAGTGTACCGTCACTAGTGTTACATACCGAGTGTATAATATATATATTAGCCTCCGCTAATCGAGCCAGAGATGTCTCGTGTCGCGGGGTTCGAATCGTTCGACTGGTAGTAATTGTGACACCCTGCACTGAAGAATCCCGAAAGGATGAAACACTAGTGTCTGTAGGTATTTAATTATTATAGTAAAAAAATAATTATGACAGCCCCTTTAAGAAATACGTTTCTTATCGTTGAGCACTTTCTGTTGAATAAAAGTCGGTCAATTTAGCTCTTATGCGTAGATCGTCGTATAACGATTTGATCACTGTCTGTCTGATGTAATGAACATTTGAATTAAAATGTTTAAAATTCAACGCTATTTCACACGATTAATGCTAGCCGAATGAATACGGCCTCCGCTAATCGAGCCAGAGATGTCTCGTGTCGCGGGGTTCGAATCGTTCGACTGGTAGTAATTGTGACACCCTGCACTGAAGAATCCCGAAAGGATGAAACACTAGTGTCTGTAGGTATTTAATTATTATAGTAAAAAAATAATTATGACAGCCCCTTTAAGAAATACGTTTCTTATCGTTGAGCACTTTCTGTTGAATAAAAGTCGGTCAATTTAGCTCTTATGCGTAGATCGTCGTATAACGATTTGATCACTGTCTGTCTGATGTAATGAACATTTGAATTAAAATGTTTAAAATTCAACGCTATTTCACACGATTAATGCTAGCCGAATGAATACGGCCTCCGCTAATCGAGCCAGAGATGTCTCGTGTCGCGGGGTTCGAATCGTTCGACTGGTAGTAATTGTGACACCCTGCACTGAAGAATCCCGAAAGGATGAAACACTAGTGTCTGTAGGTATTTAATTATTATAGTAAAAAAATAATTATGACAGCCCCTTTAAGAAATACGTTTCTTATCGTTGAGCACTTTCTGTTGAATAAAAGTCGGTCAATTTAGCTCTTATGCGTAGATCGTCGTATAACGATTTGATCACTGTCTGTCTGACGTAATGAACATTTGAATTAAAATGTTTAAAATTCAACGCTATTTCACACGATTAATGCTAGCCGAATGGATACGGCCTCCGCTAATCGAGCCAGAGATGTCTCGTGTCGCGGGGTTCGAATCGTTCGACTGGTAGTAATTGTGACACCCTGCACTGAAGAATCCCGAAAGGATGAAACACTAGTGTCTGTAGGTATTTAATTATTATAGTAAAAAAATAATTATATATATATATATATATATATATATATATATATATATATATATATATATATTGTATTGGTAGTAATTATTAAGTGTGTCTACCAAAAGAGTGCTCAATGTTTAGAAAGAGCCAAAATAAGTGAATTTAGTTTACAAACAAATGGCTACACATAAGCATACATGTTTCAGCGAACACCCAGTAAGGGAATCGCTTCGTCAGGCCAAGGACATCTCTGGCTGTTTCAAGTCAAACATTGCCAATTTATAACTAGGACTACATCATATTTAAGTGTAAAGGGGGAGACAGGACCTAAAGAGAAAGTATATATATTAAAATGTGATCATCCATTATGTTAATTATATTAATTTATTTATTATTTTATTTTATTTTATTTATAGTGCGTAATGAGTTTCAAGTAGAGTTTCAATATTATCAGTAAATTCCTAGTTCAGTAGGTAAGTTGTGTAGAATAGGAACCCAAGATTTAAAAAAGGGAACGGCTGTATTCAACTGTAATATGTACATCATAAGTATAATTATTTATTAACATTAATATTAATCAGTTAAAATATATAGTTATGTGAATAATTCATTAGGCCACTAACGTTTAAAATAAAATAAATAGTGTACGTTTTTTGAAAAAAGTTTACGATGTAATGAATAATTAACGAAATAATGTCAGTTATATTATTCATTGTAAATGCTAACGTTAAAAAAAACAAAAAAACTTACGTATCAAATAAATGGTTAACGTGTAAATAAATTAGTATCCGTATAATATTACTTTTGTAAATTCTAATGTTTCAAAAATTACGTGTAAAAATAGGTGATTAAAGTGTAAAAATAAAATAAATTAAATAAATTAGGCTCGATGAGGTGACCATTAAAACCTACGTTAAACGATTATGAAAAGTATAATTATGGTATATTACAATTAAAGATACATAAAATAAAAAATAAAAAATATCTTTAGTTAAAAATTTAACCTATTAGGTATAGGGTATGATTATTTGATGTTAAAATACAAATGTTTAAAATAATTAACGTTTAGAATGGTTTCAGTATAGAATGAAGTTAATTATGGGAAAGCGGCGAGGGGAACTGGAAAAAAAAAAAAAAAAAAAAAAACTATAAAAATATTATTTACAAACTTAGGCGTTTTATAATTTTTTAAGCGTATGTATCTGAAAATGCTTGCAGGAGATGGCCGATTCTTGTTTTATATTTAAAAGTTTGTCACGGTCTTTAAAATTAGTAATCTCCATTTTCTCATGCAGGCATAAGAAACAAGGTGACTGCAAAGAGTAACATGCTTTAGCCTTTTTTACTATTTTCCAATGTATTCAAGGCGTTTTGTTTTCTCTAATTAACTTCCAATAGTGTATAAATAAGGAAGTATCTTTTTCGTAAGTTAGGTTGTTCATCGATCTTTTATGCCCGTAGTATCTTCCTTTGAACGTTAATTTTGTACTCCCAATATAAAATTTTTCATCATTAGGGTTTTCTTCTGGGAATATTTTAGCTAGATACACTACCGAAGGTGTTAGGCACATTTTGTTTACGGGACAGGTCGTAGAAAATTTACAATTACAATTGTTAACTACTTTAGGATTATTAACTGTTGCAACATTAGATTTCATTAATATCTTATTGTTATGCTTTTTTATAAATTCTTTCTAAGTTGTCGCAACAGCTGTATCTCACTTTTATGGTATTTCTGTTAAAAAATCTTGTGTAGTAAATTATTTAACCGGCTTCCTCCAAAGGAAAAAGTTCCATTGGAGTATGAAATTTACAAGCCGTCCCCAATATATATACTCGTTAGGGGACATGACGACGTTAGGTTTTTGCAACTCTTGCAGCAAGGTTTCAACATCCCGCTACATACAGCGCCTGGAATTCCCAAATTGGTCACCCATCTTGTACTGACCAGGCTCAACGTTGCTTAACTTCGGTGATCTAACGAGAACCGGTGTGTCAACGTGATTATGCCGTATGTAGTTATGTATATATGTACATATAATTCCAATCTCTAGGTGAAAAAGAATAGTATGTCAAAAATGTATATACAAGACGTAACGTTGCAAATAAGATTTCGAACAGCAATGTAGGCTGTACATATGTTTATGTTACCAAAAAGATTTCATTTAAGATTCAAATAAAAACAGTTCAATAGAAAAGAAAACTTCATTATTGGCGAAAAGGACATCTAGTTCCAGTATTTATTTGTTGCAATATTTTTGGACGATAATGGAGGTATATATTTAATTGCCGCCCACATCGGCAATATTTGGCACAAGGCCTGGAAAGTGAGATACCCGCAGGCTCCCCTAAAGGAGGGGCACTCCTGCAATTTTAAAAAATGCCTGAGTAACCCCGTCGGCATTCCCCGGTCGGGGCGCCTCAGGCAGCAAGCAATAAACTTGCCCCACCGGAAAGCCCGGTGGCAAGGCCTGGGAGGGTGGACCTCCTAGGTATTACCCAGGCGGTGTACCTCAGTCCAACAGGTGCTGGGCCGGTTCCCGGCCCCTCACCTGTTGGGCTGAGTGTCAAGTGACGAATCCTTGACATGTACTACCCTGTCTCCATGCAGCCGAAGCCGCTAGGAGACATCCCATCATAAGAGGTTGATAATGGGGGTAGATATTTATTTGCTGCCCACATCAGCAAAATGTGGCACAAGGCCGGAAAATGGGAACCCCGCAGGCTCCCCTAAAGAAGGGGCACTCCTGCAATTTTAAAAATTGCCTGAGTAACCCCGTCGGCATTCCCCGGTCGGGGCGCCTCAGGCAGCAAGCAATAAACTTGCCCCACCGGAAAGCCCGGTGGCAAGGCCTGGGAGGGTGGACCTCCTAGGTATTACCCAGGCGGTGTACCTCAGTCCAACAGGTGCTGGGCCGGTTCCCGGCCCCTCACCTGTTGGGCTGAGTGTCAAGTGACGAATCCTTGACATGTACTACCCTGTCTCCATGCAGCCGAAGCCGCTAGGAGACATCCCATCATAAGAGGTTGATAATGGGGGTATGACCCCGCACAGTCGGAAGATTCTATTTATAAACGCTGCTGATAGGAACTGACGAATCGAATTAATTCACGTTCTACTACCAACAAATCAGAAACCATAAATATTAAACCTTTTCTGTACCAAATTCGCATATGTTGTCTTCGTGTCAACGCGAGCAGAATCTTATGTTCTGTGGCTTCCAACTCAAGAACTGTCTACCGAGAACCAGTCACCTCCAGGACTTGTATAGAACAACTAACCATCGGATACTGTTCTGAAACTAAACTCAAGATTAGTCTTTCTTAAAATACATTTCTTTAAAATAGAGTAACGAAAAGAAAAACAAAAAAATCCACTTACAATTACGTTGAATCTAAATCTATATTTTTTTCAGCTTTTAGCTTGAAAGAAGTTGACTCTACCAGATAAAAAAATGTAACTGTTTAAACCATAAGCAACAATTCTCTTTCAAGTAGTTTGATTTTATGGCAATCCAGCTACGCAACCTGTAAAATAAAAATACAAGAACTGGCATCTATGTCTTAGATTAATTACATTGATATGAAAAACCTTGAAATCAAGTACATATCATTCACGTCGGTTTGTTGTGCGTAAGTTTTAAATATAATTCACCTCGATTTGTCATGCTCAAGTTTGAAATATCATTTTATTTGGTCAACCAGACTTAAGTTTTAGATGAGATGTTAGATGATCTCCAAGTCTCAAGTTTAAAATAACATTTCAATTGCTAAAGTGTAGTTTGAGCAGAATGCATTAAACATAAAATATTTATATTGTTTTTTTCATGTTTGGATATTAGTCGCCGAATCTGCTACTGATATTTCTATTCTCAGTTGGTCATGTAATCAGAACATTGTCTGCTACGGAAATAGCTCAAAAGTCGCCAAAATACGCCAAGAAATTCCATTGCAAAAAGAAACTGGAAGAATGGGCCAACCAACAGCATGCCAAATATTTTCTGGATGAATTCACTCGGGACTATGTAGATAAAGAAAGGTTCTTTATACTGCCTAACAAGAGGATCGCTGCACTATGACAAGGAGAAGACTTTAATGGTTGGCCAAGATCAAGGCTTGATGACCAATGCTTCTAAAAAAGATGAATGGTCTCAGCAATGACAGCAAGTTTTTTTGTTTTTTTTACAAAGAAGGCACCATTTATCAAAGCCAAGAGGCCACTCGAGGATAAAGGTTAACGAGTGTACAGTAGTCTATGGGACACTATCATAGGAATCGTTAGTAGTGTAAATTTAGTAAATTGGATTACTTAAGAGGAACAGCCCATCAAAAACTTGTTTACGTTGGACTTGAAGACGACCATATTCTAGTCAGATGGAAAGCAAAAAAACGGAAGACAGTTCCATAGGCGTGTATTTCTAAGAAAGAAGTTTTGTTCATGGAATCTACGTTTAGATTTAGGCACAGATAAAGAGCGGAGGAAATTATTGATAGTGGTTTCAGCTAGACGAGTGTTTCTGAAAAATCTGTAAAAGCTGAATATGGAATGCAGCAGCAAGTCCTTAGAACATGTTTACCAGAAATACACCATCCACTATGACTATGCGATTCCTACAGCTACGTACCTTGAAAATGGAGGTATTAAACCTGACATAGTGATATGGAACAAGAAGGATAAAGAAGCAACCTTAGTAGAAGTTAGTATCCCTCAATGATGCTGAGTTAAAAAGAACTAAGAGTGAAAAGATAACGAAACAACAAGACCTTATGTA
>NC_136491.1:16708447-16715947 GCF_053919585.1 Euprymna scolopes
TAAAGAACAGCAGTTCTAATCTGTGTTAAAGTATCAATTGCCTCTCCCAACTTGATCCCATATCCTTTCTAGACTTTAAGCAACTACTGCAATTAGCCTAATGCTATAAAACTATACCTTGTTCTGATTTCGAATCTTTTTTTTTTTTTTTTTTGAGTTCAGGTAATATGCATTTTTTTTGTTTTTGAGTTCAGATAATATGCAAATATAATTTGGGAAATGTGCAGCTCCATGGGAGATTTTTTTTTTTCGTTTTAAATATAAGAAAAACATATTGGTTAATAATAGTATTTTTGACAAAAACATTTAAGAGAAAGATGAAAACAAGACAAATATTCAGGATTAAAGTCAAACATGTAATAAGGAAAAATAAAAAAATAAAAAAACTAGACATGTTAGTGTTTTTAGATTAATAGGCTGAAAAAGTTACGAACAGAAAAGTTTCTTAGCTTTTGGGACCATAGCATTCGACTTGGCTTGGAGGCGATAGCTTAAAGAGGACGAGTGCCAGCCAGTCGGTCAGTCTGCTTTTATGCCGATATTAAAAGGGTATGTTTGGTGGAGGTGGGAGGGGGAGGGGGTCTTGGTGAGTTTTGTATTTTTATTTATTTCTTTTAAATTCAACATTGAATTATCTATCTAATGCAAGAATGTTCTTAGCTTATCATATGTGTTTATTAATTTCCTATTCATTCTTGGAAAGATAAAAGCTTTAATTTAATTTGTAAAAGAAAATTGAATAAAATGTATATTGACACGAAAAAAAAATTTAATGAGAAATGTTATCACGGGGGCTAAAAACATTCAGATAAATATATAATTTTAATAAATTAATTGTAAAAATCCCTTGAAATCTTTAAATGCTGAATTAAAGAAATACATCTACTCATTACTAAAAATTGCAATTATATACAATTTACGTCCAAGTTGTAGTCAGGTGTCCCACCTGACTACAACTTGGACGTCTTCAAGTCCAACATAAACAAACTCCTGACAAACCGCCCCCTTAAGTAAAACACTCTATCAAATCTCCAATACTAATGATTACTACAATACTATCTCATTGAATACTGTACACGCAATAACCCTTATCCATGAGTGGCTTTTGGGCCTTGATAAGTGGTGACCCCATGTAAAAAAAAAATTGCATTATTATAAAAAAGGTGAGTTAAAAAACAAAACACGTGAAGCATGCATGGCCCCGTTAGCCCTAAAGGAGCCCCTGGGGCACACCCAAGAGTTATCGCAAAGTATAGATAAACAAAATTATATAGAAATCAGTTAGTTACAACTTTTCAGAAAAGTTTTATAAAAATCCAAAGCATCAATTTTTTTTTTAAAAAGCACAAAAGTGTCAATTTTAGCCATTTTAACTCGAAAGGAGAGCAACCGGAGTTTTCCCGGAAAATCCGTTGTGTTACTTTTTTACTCGTATCATGTTTCAAGCCGATCTTCTACAGAAGCTCAGAAATGCAATATTTCCTTTTTATTGTTTTTAAATCCATAGAGAAATTGAAAAATTATTATACCTTAATTTCTTTATTTTGGAAGATTTAAAAAAATGTATATTATTTTAAATATCCCTGTTTTGTTGTAATTTAAAAGGAAATGTTAGAATATTTTTGAATGTACACAATTAAGCTTTATTTTATAAAAAAAAGATTCTTGATATTATATATTATATATACAAGGTGGAAAGATAAAATTATCGCTCTAGAAAAGACATGATTACATTTCCGTTTGATGAAAACCGATTTTCTTTTTTTTTTTCTTTTGTTTAGTTGGCCAGTTGTGTACGAATCCCAAGAGCAATAGGAGTCTTCTATCATGTCTGAAAGTGACACAATGTTCAACGAGCGAGATCGGAGATGCGCCGCTGTACAACTGCCGATCCAACTTATAACTACATGACCATTGCTAGCATCCTCAAAATGCAAATTCGGACGATTCAATGCTTGAGGGACGTGCCCAGGGTGATGAAAACAAAGTTTCCAGCCACTTTATGGTCTTTGGTGTGGTTTCAAGTGAGGGCCACATCATGCCACCTCACATCTTCAAAGTCGGCTTGAAAGTCAACATCAAAATGTACCTGGATGTGCTGAAGAGTGTACTGACCCCAGGTGCAATCAGATAGCCGCTTCGCAGACCCTGTGTGTGGCAGCAGGACTCGGCGCCAGCCCACAAGTCCAAAGAAACTGAGGCTTGGCTTCAGAAGGAGTGTTCATCCCGTCGCGGTTACCAATAGTTGGCGGAAACGTCGTGAAACAATAACTTAGAAAGATGAGGATAATAATCAGTTAATATAAATTGTATATAAAAGCTATGTTTTAGCGATGGAATGAAAGGAAACGATATATACATGTATGCACACACAGAAAAGTATAAATAATTGAAAGATTAAGAGAATAGAAGGGTCACCAGCTACCTGAAACATAAATAGAGAGTTTTGTAAACGAAAAATGGGGGAAAAACGAAATTTTATATGAAAAATATTTTTATGCAAGATATAATAATATAAAGATTATTTCAGTAAATATTATTTTGTACAAACATGTGCTTGACGACGAAAGTTGGATTAGTGGTCAATATATTCATAGTGTGAATATGCGTATGTGAGTAATTGGCAGCGTGGCATTGTGTATGTGTGTGCGTTGGTTTACCTTTTTCTTGTTAGTGCGTGTATAGATGTGTGTGAGTTGAGTTCTTTTATTTTACGACTTGCCTCTCTCAACTCAACTCGTGGGCTTACTATTTTCAAACAGACGTGTTACTTTTTGAGGTTTGCCACGATTGTCATTGATTAAAATACTTTTAGTACACACGTTCTTGTGAAAACTTCCTTGCTTTTGGAATAAGAAGGAAAACGAATTTCGAGATTCAGTCGCCACACATGCATATAAATAAATAAAACTGTCTCTTTATTATTTTCCCAGTTTATTCTGGACGCTGAAAAAACGTATTCATTATGACAACCGTGGGCTTAGAAAAGAAAATCAACGCATATTCGCTAGACAAACAAATCGATTATAAAATACGAAGTGCCTACATTAAGTTTCCAGAATTATTTGTACAGGCATTTAAAATCGTTGTAGACTCTTGAAAATTCAGTACATTATTAATATATTTCTTATGAGATAACTGACCAATTTTTATGATTTCAGGTTCAAATGAACGACTACAACAAAAATTGGAATACACCCTACTAAAGCCTGATTGACACAGCTGAAGAATTTCAAAAATGCAATCTGGATGTAAGGACACTTTAGAAGAACGATATGCAATAAAATACTGTTTTAAATTTGGAAAAATGCCACAGAAATGTATGGAATGCTTCAGACTGCTAGTGGACCATCTTGCATGAATCGAGCATCAGTTTTTGAGTGGCATAACAGATTCAAGAATGAATAAAGGAAGGAAGGAGGTCTGTGTGTGATGATGGGAGATGTAGAAGAAGTAAAGAATTCAGAACACCAGAGTTAATTGGATAAATAAAGAATTCATGGATGAAAACCGTCATGTGTCTATAGAGATAACAAATGCACAGTTTGATGCTAGTGCGGGAACAATATACACAATTATTCCTGAAGAACTGAAGATGCGGAAGATTTGCGAGAAGTTTGTCCCAGGATGTGCTCAGAGAAGATCAGACCATTTGACAATGATGGGCATCAAAGCAGTTTCTCATCCTCCCTATAGTCCAAACCTTGCCCCCTGTGACTTTTTGTTATTACTTAAGCTCAAGGAAAACCTTATGAAACAATTGAGGAGATGAAAGAGGCTGTGACGAGGGTTATTGACAAGAGGATTTCCATGGAGCCTTCCAGAAGTTGTTGGAACGGTACAACATGCGCATTGCAGCCAGAGGAGATTACTTCGAAGGGTACTAGAGTTTCATGTATGCACTATCAATAAAAGTGCCTATACGAAAAAAGTCTGGCAACTTATTTATTTGGTTGGTTGGTCGTTTTTGTTTTACGGCATATCAACCCTTTTCGGGTTATTTAATGCCGAATCCAGTTATTTTGAAGAAAAATTTATGTATTTTTTTTCAAGTCGGTTTCTATTTAACCCATAGTTGGGACCCTAACAGGTACTAACACTCTGGGTCAGAGTGGACCTGGGAGCAATGGCAATTAAAGGGTGGCTCCACACTCCCCAAAGCCCGCAAGCTGGGGCCTCACCACTGGATATAGTTTAAGGTCATATCCAGGACCGGCAACTTATTTAAGACATCTCGTATAACATATTCTATGTTATATATTGTGCATCATTTCCAATAATTCAATCTGCATCTTTATATTTTGGAGATGAGGAATAGTTATTTGTATTCACCACCACCACCACCATCATCATCATCATCATCATGACGGGCTCCTTGCTTGGATCAATCTGACTCTTCCTCTCCAGAGTTTCCTGTCTTCCATCAGCTGCCTCAGATCTTCAGGTTCACAGTTGGCGTTATGTGTTATTTGCTGGATGTACGTGGATCTAAGTTGTCCTTTGATTGCGCGTCCGTGTCGTGGAGTCCATAGCAATACATCACTCACCAATTCATGCTTGCTTCTAAGACAGCAAATCGTAGGTGTCTCTCCCCGATGATATTAGATATGGCAGGTAGGTTGCCATAAAGTTTCTTCTTTATGGGATGATTTTGCCAAGATATATTTAATACTGTTCGTAGCATATGGGTGGGTAAAATTCTTGAACGTAAAATTCAAAATAAAATCATCAAAAATAGAACCAGCATTTATAATATTGAGTTGAAAGAGTTTAATTTTCCAACATTTTGTAACAGTTATAAATGACGACTTATTTTATTCCTCGAAGAAATGTCCCCGTTATGCAATTTGGCCACACGTTGACCAATTAGCGTACACCTTTTGTTGTTGTTATAAAAAAAGTTTTGTTTTTCTATTCGTGCGATGGTTTTCGTTGCTGACACATAATGGAAATTGATCTTAATGTTACGTGTGTAGACATTGGTATAAAATAGACAAACGACACAGAACTAGGTAGAAACTAGCGAGGGGTACCCGGCGTTGCCCGGGTGTTTGGAGATGTGTGTGGTTTTGGGTGGGGGGTAAAATAAAAAAAATGTTTTTGTAGGTAAGTATGAGGATCGAACCGGAACCCTTGAGGCAAAATTGTAAATTAAAGTGTGAAAAAAAAAACAAAAAAAACGTGCGACGTTAACCATTGCACCACTGCGACATACCAACAGAAACACGTTTGAATTTATTTAATTACTTAAATTTGGCAGGTGCACGTTTTAATGACTTAATGAGGTCAACTGTTGACTGCGGAGTAGCATTTCATTTACTGTGGAATGCGGGGGTAGGGAGAAACCGGAAAAATGCCGCCAGAATTAATTTTAGGAAAAGGCTTAATCCACATGTGGCGAGCGAAAACTGTTGAATATTTATCTTCCCGAAATCGAGCAAATTAAATAGACAGACGAGCTCCGTTGACAACTCTGAGATATTACGATTTACGTGTGATATAAAAAGTTTTAAAAAGTTGTTAGGCGAGCGACCGCTTCTCTGAAAAAAGCCTTTTGTAGACATACAGAAAAAGCGAACATACATACATACATACATTTTCGCTTTTATATTTATAGACTAGCGGGGGGTACCAGGCGTTGCCCGGGTGTTTGGAGGTGTGTGTGGAAACTCCGAGGGTGGGGGTGGGGGTTAAAAAAAGTTAGTATGAGGATCGAACCCGAACCCTTGAGGCAAAGTTGTAAATTAAAGTGTGAAAAAAAAAGTGCGACGTTCACCATTGCCCCCTCGCGATATGCTAACGGAAACAAGTTTGAATTTATTTAATTACTTGGATTTGGCAGGTGTCCGTTTTAATGAGTTAATGAGGTCAAGTTTGACTGCAGGGCAGGATAGTATTCATTTACTGCGGAACGCTTTTTTAAATTTTTATTTTCCCAAGATGTTATAGGAAAAAGACTAACCCACGTGCGGCGAGCAACAAATGTTCGAGCAAATTAAATAGACAGGCGGCTTCGTTGTTAACTGTGAGATATTACGATTTATATGTGATATAAAAAGTTTTAAAAAGTTGTGAATCGACCGACCGCTTCTCTGAAAAAAGCCTTTTGTAGTCATACAGAAAAAGCGAACACACATACATATATACATACATTTTCGCTTTTATATTAATAGACTAACGAGCGGTACCCGGCGTTTCCCGGATGTTTGGAGGTGTGTGTGGGGTGGGGTGGGGGTAAAAAAAGTAAGTATGAGGATCGAACCCGAAATGTTGAGGCAAAGTTGGGGGGGAAAAAACGTGCGACGTTAACCATTGCCCCACCGCGACATGCTTATGGAAACCCGTTTGAATTTATTTAATTACTTGGATTTAGCAGGTGCTCGTTTTAATGAGTTAATGAGGTCAAATTTGACTGCGGGATTTCATTTACTGCTGAACGGTTTTTTTCCCCCCAAGATGTTATAAGAAAAAAGGTAACCCACATGCGGCGAGCGACAAATATTGAATATTTATCTTCCCGAAATCGAGCAAATTAAATAGACAGGCGAGCTTCGTTGTGAGATATTACGATTTATATGTGATATAAAAAGTTTTAAAAAGTTGTGAAACGAGCGACCGCTTCTCTGAAAGAAGCCTTTTGTAGGCACACAGAAAAAGCGAACACACATACATACATACATGCATACATACATACATACATACATACATACATTTTCGCTTTTATATTTATAGATTAAAAGATTAAATTGAATATACTTTGTTGCCGGTCATACTGGAAGTCGCACTCTCCTCTCCAAGGTGAATTACCCCAACCAGGAGAAGTCAGTAGGGAAAGTGTACCTCTACAAGGAGAGTTACACAGACAAGAGACAGTATATTGTTTATACACATCACACTTAACACCCACTGATAAGAACCAGATCTTACAACTTTGCATATATTTTCTCTTACATATTGTGAAATTTACACATATCCATCTCTCTTATACGACGTTACGAAAAATGCAGATACGTTTTCCGTTATATAATCTTTGCATGTATCGTTTCCCATTATATTCCAATTCGAAATTGATATAAATAGTTTTAGATTCTTTTTTATGCATAACTTTGTAGATAATGTTTCTTTGGAAATAGATAAAAATTAAGAACAATAACCCTTGTCTTTTTGTCCGGTCAGTAAAAGAGAAATCTTTCTAGAATGAGGTATTTAAAAAAAAAAGTATAATCCAGAGTGTGTCCCTTGGGGTTAGCTGGATTTTCTTCACACCTTAAAATCCGACCGTATGCCTTATTTTTGGAGGGTGGGGGAGGTAAGTATATAGGAATACTCTGTATGCTATTATGCATATATCGTTTATTTTTAGAAACGAATCTTTTCGTAATACATTAATGAAGAATTAAAACTATATTTATTGATACTTTGTCTATGGAACCGATTTGCATTTATTTTAAGTTATCTCAAGAAATTAAGAAAAAAAATTTTTTTTTTTTACTTGTTATT
>NC_136491.1:16720947-16733447 GCF_053919585.1 Euprymna scolopes
CACTTTTTTCAGTTTTTTTTACCACTTACCATTTAATTACACACACACACACACACACACACACACACACACACACACACACACACACACACACACACACACACACATATATATGTACGCATATGTATGTATATATATATACATATATATAATGCTTACATTATATATATGTATATATATATACATACATAAGTTATACTTATGTATATATATATATATATATATATATATATATGCATATATATAATGCTTACATTATATATATATATATATATATATATATATATATATATATATATATATATATATGTATATATGTATATATATATGCATAGTTTTTTTGTTGTTGATTTTTTAAAATGATATTGAGGTTAGCGTCTTCACCATGAAGATCGGATGTATTTTTTAGAAATTGCCCATCTTTTATTTTGGACGTAAACAAATAATATTTTTATTTATTAATGGCATTGCTTAATAGTTGTATACATTACAACACAAAAGCCAACAACTTGATGAAGTGCTAAGTATGTCTACCTGTTAACGATAACCTTTATGGATGCGCAAATTTGCAAACCATCTTATTTATTATATTTACCTTTTAATTGTTTTGCGTATCATTCTTTATTACACCTTTAATTAAAAATGCTCAATTAATGTACGCGGTTATTATCCCCCTTTTTTTTTTTTAATTCAACTTTCAGCACTGATCTAAGTGTACAAATTCGTTTTTTTTTTGTATAAAAGTTGAACTTTCTTCCAGAGATTAAATATTCCCACAAAGAGAAAAAATTGAGTGAAGGAGAAAATGTTATCTATGATTCTTCTGCAAACCTTTCTTAGCTGCTTTATTATTTTTTACAAGAAACTCACCACTTATCAAGGTCTGAATGCCACTCAAGGATAAGGGTTAATGAATGTAAGGTGGTAGTTTAGTAATCGTTGATGGAGTAAATTGGGTAGAATTTTATTATTTATTGGGAATGGCTCAACAAGAACGTATTTACATTAGACTTAAAGGCTATCATGTTGTAGTCGACCGGGAAGCAGATAAATGGAACAGTACTCTACAGGCGAGCAGTTCCAAGAAAGAAGCTGTGTTTGTGGAATCTACGTTTAGATTTAAGCACAGATAGTGGGAAAAACTATTGGTAGTGGTTGTAGCTAGTCGAGTGTGTTTTATGAAAGTTTGGCAAGGGAAGGGGGCCATAGATTGGGATTCAGACGAGCATTTGCCATGAAAATAACGAATGAGCAGAAACAGGCTCACAACATTACTTCAGGGGAAATAATCCAATTAGGTTCTTTCAAAATTGTAAAAGTGCAAAGGAGATAGCTTTTCATTTTATTATGAAGAAGTTGGTTCAGGTGGGTACTGAAAAAGCCTTTGACTACATGACAGAAAAATGTCTCATGGATTCTTGATTTATCAAAAAATGAAATCAATCGTTTTATCACTTGGACAAGGCAGTTAAAAACAAAAAACAAACAAACAAACAAACAAACACATAATCTCTTATTATTGTTGTCTTCTAATTTGAAGTTTTTTTTTTCGATATTCATTTTACTTAAACGCATTTATCAGTTAAGTTTTTTTTGCTCAAGAACGTTTAATTTTTCTAATGAAATCAAAAGTTATCTCCCTTGCACCGTCATTTTTAAAGAACCTATTTGGATTATTTCCCCTACCTTTAAGTTTGTTTAAAAATCACATTCAAATTTAGAAATGTTGATTCAAAATTTGATTTTCAATTTCAACTTGCATTAAATTTTTCAACAAACCAGGAGTACTTCTTTAACAACAGAAAAAAAACCTCTTTTCACTTTTTTTTCACTTTTTTTTCACTTTTTTTTTCAATTTCTTTTGCAGAAAGAGTTGAGAAAGTAGACATAATTTTTTTTAGGTTTTTATACTTCGTTAATACTGTACACTTTATGGTTTCCTGTGATAAGAAGAAATTACAGAAACTACTGAACAGTTCATCTGTAACCGTACTTGCACGTCAAATACGGATATTGTTGTAAAAAGGAAATAACAAAATGTTGTTTGTAGCTTGATTTTTTTCTATATGTGAAATCGTCGTCGGCCGATTTCTCGTATCCGAGAATTTCAGTTTCCTCTTCCCTCAGTGTTTGGATCGCAGATGGCTACTCAGACCAATCTGAGCATGGAATTTACGTGCGCAGAGAAAAAAAGAAATGCTTGGCAGGGGGCGTTGTTGTTCAGCACGATTTTTTCTTGCCTGCCTCTTGATCTCCACCAGTCTTCTTCTTTCTGCCTCGTATCCTTTGGTACCATGTATGATGGATTGGCGCCATAGGCACCGATACTGAGATGTTGTTTCCCAGATGTGAAGATCAAATCCCGTGTTTTTTAGGGTGGATTTGAGTTGGTCCTTATATCGCAGTAGAAGTCGGCCGATAGGTCTTTTTCCTATATGTTATATGAATTTAGATATAAGGGGAATAGATGTTTTAAAATGGGCGGATTGGAGAGGATGGGCAGCTGAGAGACAACATGGAAGATTTGTTGGTGTGAATTGCAGTGTTAGTGAAAAGAAGTTCTGTCAGTTTTCCTTTTGGGATGGAGTGTCTTGAGACGGGGGTGTTTCTTTTTGTCTTTTTTATTAATTGCCATTAATCACTGTCCCATCCTTCATTACAATAATGCCCAAATCTGCAGTTGGGTTTGTATAGTATAAAAAACAATTAACAAAACAATGTTAATATTTGCAATATTCTTGATTTATAATGGGGGTATGATCCTGCACAGGCGGAGATTCTATTTGCAAACGATGCTGCTATGAACTGACGAATCAAATTAATTCACGTTCTGCTACCAACCAATCAGAAACCAGAATTGCTCCATAAAAATTAAACCTTTTCTGTAGCAACCTCGCATACGTTTTCTTTGTGTCAAGAATCTTTTGCTTCAAACTCAAGAATTGTCTACTGAGAACCAGTCACCTTCAGGACTTGTATAGAACAACTAACCATCGGAAACTGTTCTGTCTACTGAGAACCACTTACCTGCAGGACTTGTGTAGAACAACTAACTATCGGAAACTGTTCTGTCTACTGTGAACCAGTCACCTCCAGGATTTATGTAGAACAACTAACCATCAGAAACTGGTCTGTCTACTGAGAACCAGTCACCTCCAGGACTTATGTAGAACAACTAACCATCGGAAACGGTTCTGTCTACTGAGAACCAGTCACCTCCAGGACTTATGTAGAAAAACTAACCATCGGTAACGGTTCTGTCTACTGAGAACCAGTCACCTCCAGGACTTATGTAGAACAACTAACCATCGGAAACTGTTCTGTCTACTGAGAACCAGTCACCTCCAGGACTTATGTAGAACAACTAACCATCGGTAACGGTTCTGTCTACTGAGAACCAGTCACCTCCAGGACTTATGTAGAACAACTAACCATCGGAAACTGTTCTGTCTACTGAGAACCAGTCACCTCCAGGATTTATGTAGAACAACTAACCATCGGTAACGGTTCTGTCTACTGAGAACCAGTCACCTCCAGGACTTATGTAGAACAACTAACCATCGGAAACTGTTCTGTCTACTGAGAACCAGCCACCTCCAGGACTTATGTAGAACAACTAACCATCGGAAACGGTTCTGTCTACTGAGAACCAGTCACCTCCAGGACTTATGTAGAACAACTAACCATCGGTAACGGTTCTGTCTACTGAGAACCAGTCACCTCCAGGACTTATGTAGAACAACTAACCATCGGAAACTGTTCTGTCTACTGAGAACCAGCCACCTCCAGGACTTATGTAGAACAACTAACTATCGGAAACGGTTCTGTCTACTGAGAACCAGTCACCTCCAGGACTTATGTAGAACAACTAACCATCGGAAACGGTTCTGTCTACTGAGAACCAGTCACCTCCAGGACTTATGTAGAACAACTAACCATCGGAAACGGTTCTGTCTACTGAGAACCAGTCACCTCCAGGACTTATGTAGAACAACTAACCATCGGAAACGGTTCTGTCTACTGAGAACCAGTCACCCCCAGGACTTATGTAGAACAACTAACCATCGGAAACGGTTCTGTCTACTGAGAACCAGTCACCTCCAGGACTTATGTAGAACAACTAACCATCGGAAACGATTCTGTCTACTGAGAACCAGTCACCTCCAGGACTTATGTAGAACAACTAACCATCGGAAACGATTCTGTCTACTGAGAACCAGTCACCTCCAGGACTTATGTAGAACAACTAACCATCGGAAACGGTTCTGTCTACTGAGAACCAGTCACCTCCAGGACTTATGTAGAACAACTAACCATCGGAAACGGTTCTGTCTACTGAGAACCAGTCACCTCCAGGACTTGTGTAGAACAACTAACCATCAGAAACTGGTCTGTCTACTGAGAACCAGTCACCCCCAGGACTTATGTAGAACAACTAACCATCGGAAACGATTCTGTCTACTGAGAACCAGTCACCTCCAGGACTTATGTAGAACAACTAACCATCGGAAACGGTTCTGTCTACTGAGAACCAGTCACCTCCAGGACTTATGTAGAACAACTAACCATCGGAAACGGTTCTGTCTACTGAGAACGAGTCACCTCCAGGACTTATGTAGAACAACTAACCATCGGAAACGGTTCTGTCTACTGAGAACCAGTCACCTCCAGGACTTATGTAGAACAACTAACCATCGGAAACGGTTCTGTCTACTGAGAACCAGTCACCTCCAGGACTTATGTAGAACAACTAACCATCGGAAACGGTTCTGTCTACTGAGAACCAGTCACCTCCAGGACTTATGTAGAACAACTAACCATCGGAAACGGTTCTGTCTACTGAGAACCAGTCACCTCCAGGACTTATGTAGAACAACTAACCATCGGAAACTGTTCTGTTTACTGAGAACCACTCAGCTCCAGGATTTGTATAGAACATCTAACCATCGGAAACTGTTCTGAAACTAAACATGGCTTACAACTGTAGAGTCCACAACAGACAAAGATATTAATAAGGTATTAATTCTAAGTAAAACCCAAAGATACTCGTACTTTGGATACAGATGAAAAGGAAATGATAATATCGTGTAATTTATTTGCTTTCAGCTAATCATGATTATTATTTTTGTTTCTTGAGGATTCTCGGCTATAAATATAGTGATATCAAACGATGGGAATTTCAACGAAAACTGAAACAAAACTTGCAAGTAATTTGCATATAAAAAGAAGGAAAATTTGATGTTTTATTTTTCTGTAAAAAAAAAAAATAATGTTACTTCTTGTCCAGATTTTCTCCTTTATTAAAAAAAAATAATAAAAGAAGTATCTGCAAGATGTACATACCATTGACAGAGCGAAAATGTCATATTCCAAAAGTCATGTAAATTGATCAAGTAAATTTATTTTTAACAAAAAAAAAAAAAAAATCAAACCTTATAAGTACCAGAGGAGTGACTGTTATGAGTTGTCATTTCTGAATAAACAAAGGGAGATAATACAATAATAATACAAACTTGTGGGGGTTAGCCATGTAATGCCTACGATTACTCATTAATTGCTTTAAATCATTTAACAAGTACTTTTCTTTATAAATATAAAGTTACTTGATCAACTTACATGATTTTTGGTCTATGATCTTTTCATCTTGTCATGGGAATAAAGATTTTTCTGTAATTTTGTTTTTCAATATAAAGGGAATTCTGGATAATCACTACGACGTTTTCTACAGTTTATTCTCAGCTAAAAAATTTATACAAATATTAATTTTGAAAGTAAAATCAATCGTTAGTATTTACGATTGTTTGGTCAGTTTCCTTATTGTCTTCTTAGTCATATTATCACAGTGATTTGGATATTTTGGTGTGAGTTACAAAGGCTTCAATGATCAAATGGCTTAAAACATGTGTGGTAGGTGTAGAGGACTAGGATATATAAATCCTAATCCCGTTACAAAAGAAAATAATGAAACAAATGCAATTGAAGGAAACAAAAACTCAATTGATGGATAAGATAAATGTGTCGTTTATTTACTGTTGAAAGAATAAATGTTTTAGATGTAACACGTGTTCATGTCCACGTTCGGGTGTAACCATCGTTTGTTGCGGGACTGGTAGTGTAGAAAGAAAAAGGAAATGTGTGTTCATCTCACTATCGTTTGTTCGCGCGTGGGAAAAGAAGTGAATAATATAATGGAACGAGAAATGGCAGTCCAGCGTGTAGACAAAGAAAAGGATAGAGGGTTGACATCAGTTAAACTGTGCGCCATGTTAGAAGTCAGCTACGCGGTGGTGTTCTCTAGGACAAGTTGTATATATAGAGAGAGAAAGAGTGAGAATGTCAATCCAGTTTATGGAGAGAGAAAGCGTATAAAGTGTACGTACAGTCTGTTAGCTTTTTGTCCCACATAGTAGCAAGTGGTATGAGGTATGCGTGTGCGCGTGCCTGCCGAAACGGCGGCGGCTGGTGCACCAACCACTCACCTTGAAAGCTGGTCCAAAAAAGGGCTGGAAATATATAGTTGTTTCCAGTGGTCTTTTGCGCATGTGTGGATTTCTTTTGAAAGGGTGCGTACGTGTGCATGTGTATGAGTACATGTGTGTACATTAGCGTGTGTGCGTATACACATTAATGTGAGTGTATGTACGTGAACGTGAATATATGTACGTGTGTGGACGTGCGCGCGTATGTTTGTGTGCGCGTATGTATATGACAAGTAATATAGCTTGAAATGTGAACGCGTGTTTTTGTGTGAGACTAGAAAAGGCTCGCGCATAGGTAAAGCCTTTTAAAATAGGTGGTGCAGTCGGATCCTTCTTACATATCTGGGGTTTGCAGCGCCCCACTCACCTCGAAAGATAATTTAGAAATGTGATTAATTAATTGAACATTCTTTAAACAGCAGCATAAAGAATTGAACATTTTGGCTTCGTATCTCGTCACTAAAATATCCTTAGTTGAATGATAAACATTGTCTGAAGGTTTTATTTTATTTTTTTTTAAATTCGCTTATTAACCACTTTCTTCTTCTAAAAAAAATTTCTGTAAGAATGTTTAATTCTGACCCATTTAAAAAATAATGTTAACCCTCTGAGTAGAAACATATAAGAAAAAAATAGATAAAGAAAAAATAAAGAAAAACTCCATTAAGGGGCAGTCTTGCAGTTAAGCCCAGCAAACTCGAAAGTAAGTCCGACAACTCTAGAAAAGACACATTAGTATTTACACCGTCAAATCACGATATTATGAATTATTAAAGTTTTAAAACATAAAATAAAAAATATTTAAATAATATTTAATAAAAAATATAAAAAAAATATTTAAATATTTTTATTTTTATTTTTTTTTATTACGCACAGCAAAGTTTCACGGTTTAAAAAATATTTTAATATATACACTTGTGCCCGATATTATTCATACCCCCCCTTGAAAATTGAGTTTATTAGGTGTAACTTTGTAAGAATTTATTGCTTACGTCCATATTGATACATATTCTTAATAAACCTCTTCTGATCATTTTCGTCATTTTAAAATCTCGGGATACTTCTAATAAAAGAAATATACAGCTATTTATAAAATCTGCAATGTTCAAAAATAATCATACCCCCTTATTTTTTCAGTATTAATCGAGTTTCTGACTATTTGTTTCCTGTTTGATTCTTATTTTGAATGCTTTTATACAACCTTTGATTAATTTCATTTCTTTTTTTGCATTTTTTAGAAATTAAAATGATATCAACTGAAAACCAATAAAAGAATAAAAATTATTAGAATGGGGAAGAAAAAAGAGCTTAGTAATGATCTTAGGACTAAAATTGTGAATTTACATAAGGATGGTTTAGGTTACAAGTCAATTTCCAAGAAATTTGAGGTCCCTACAGCAACAGTACAGAGCATAATCAAAAAATTCCAGAGCCACCACACAACAAACAACTTGATTGGTAGAGGAAGGAAAAGGAAACTGTCTGCTAGAGCCACCAGGAATATTGTAAGAAGTGTTAATGCAAATCCAACCACCACTACTAAGGACATTTTAGAAAATCTGGAGTCTTCTGGCATAAAAATATCAAGGCAAACATTGCAAAGGACTCTGCATGAAAATGGTCTGAAAGGAAGAAGACCAAGAAGGACTCCATCGCACACCGGAAAACACCTTGCAGCACGTCTAAAGTTTGCTAGGACCCATGTGAATTCTCCAGAGTCCGTTTTCTCAAGTATTTTGTGGACTGACGAAACAAAAATTGAATTGTTTGGCCATATGGATGCTGCTTACGTTTGGAGGAAGAAAGGAGAAGCTTACAACCCAAAGAACACCATACCCACGGTGAAACATGGTGGTGGTAGCCTAATGTTTTGGGACTCCTTTTCGGCTAGTGGTCCAGGTAGTTTGGTCAAGATAGATGGAACCATGAAGAAGGAGCAATATTTGGAAATACTCCAGAAAAACATTAGACAGGATGCGGAGAAGCTCCATTTAGGACCAAACTGGGTCCTTCAACAGGATAATGATCCAAAACATACTGCCAAAATAGTCAAGAAATGGTTTGAGGATAATCAAATTAATGTTTTGGAATGGCCTAGCCAGAGTCCCGACCTGAACCCTATCGAAAACCTCTGGCACATATTGAAAACTGAGGTTAAAAAGCGGAAACCTAGAAATTTGAGGGATTTGGAGAACTACTGCATTGAAGAATGGTCAAAAATCAGTGTTGATGCTTGTAAAAACCTTGTTGATAAATATCCAAAACGGTTACAGGCAGTTATTAAGAATAAAGGACATGCTATTGACTATTAGTAAGAGAGGTATGAATAATTTTGAACTAGTGCCATTATTGTTTTTCTTTGTATAATGTTTCAAACTTGCATAATTTATTTATTTGTTGAGTTTAAATTAAATGCTTATGCTTGATTTATTGTTTGAAATCCCTTTAATATTGTCTACCTTCTGGTTTGAGCAATATTCTTATAGAAATCTCAAATATCGGGCACAAGTGTATATATATTTTAATTTGAGGGTAAAACCATAAAATCACGATTTTACGAATTATCAATGTTTTCAAATACTTTTTTTTAAATATTTAGATATTTTAAAATATTTTTTAATATTTTATTTCAAGGTTTACGCTTTGCACACGACAAAGTTTCGTTTTTTATATTATATTTTGTTGTGTTAAGACAGTAATACTCCTTTTAAAAATTGTTTCATTTTTCTGTTAAATAAATAGTTACAAATATATAAAAATGTATATTTTGTTCGTTTATTTTATTTAATCAAGTGATTACTACCAATTTGTTCAATACAATTTTCTTGACAAAATAACACATGATTTTGACGGTGTAAATACTCATGTGCCCCTTCTAGAGTTGTCGAACTTATTTTTGAGTTTGCTTAACTGCAAGACTGCCCATTAACGTTTGCTACAAGAACTATAAAAATCTCAAAGCAACTCGTGTATAGGTTGTACAGTTTGTCTCTTTGTAACGATTAATCTGTTTATCGCTCACGTATGTATAACTATGTTTGTTGCACTTCTATGAAATACGTGCTGCTAAACAAATATATACACTCTTTATTGTTCTAGCCGCTTGACAATCAAACACAGAAACGTTTTTATAACAAAACTGAGTTCTTATTTAATTATTATTTGTCTTGCAGTGGTTTTCGGACGTATCGATCAAGGGAGAAAGGTGAGGTTGCGGGTTGACGAGCTACTGATGTAACAATCGTGAGTCTCTCTCTGTCTCTCACTCTCTGTGTCTTTGTCGAACCTCGTGATTTTATTGATAAATTCTTTCTTTGTTCCATCAGAGGTCAATATATGTGAACAAGTCCGGCAGTATTTTCTTTGTTTCATAAGAGGTCAATATGCGTGTCAAAGTTTTACATAGTATTTTCTTTGTTTAACCTGGAATTTGTGTGTGTACGATCGACAAGTTTCTTTTATCGAATATATATCTGATTGAAAATAATGCAACAATTTAAAAAAAAGTCTTAACATTACCAGTTTATCTTGTAATGGTGGTAACATGTACTCTGCTGAAAAGTTAACAGTTGCTTAAGAACCTGATGGATTAGAGACTCTTGAAGTTCATTATCTTTTATTTCTTATTTTTACATAAAAGACACCACTTATCAAGGCCTGGAGACCACTCGAGGATAAGGATTATTGAGGGTATAGTAGACAATGAGATAATATCGTAGTAATTGATAGTGGAAATTTTGTAAATTGGATTATTTAAGGGGACGGCTCATCAAGAATTTGTTTATGTTGAACTTGAAGATTACCATATTGTAGTCAGCTGGAAAACAGGCAAACAGAAGAGAGTTTAACAAGCGTGCAGTTCTAAGAAAGAAGCTTTGTTCGTTGAATCTATGTTTAGATAAAAGTGGGGGAAATTATTGGCAGTGGTTTCAGCTAGACGAGTGTTTTTCGTGAAAGTTTGGCGAGGGGGACCGTAGATTGGAACTCAAACGAGCACTTGCCATGAAAATAATGATAAAACAGAGACAGGCTCGCAAGGTCTCTTCTGTGGGAAAGAGGTTACAGATAAAAGAAAAGGGCATCCTCTACGAGGCTATGAAGTCTATTATGAACTCTGTCAAGACAGGATAAGTCTTTCTAGCAAACCCTAATTAGATGTGGCAACAGTACTCCATGCTTGAACATACCTGACTTTTATACAGGTAGAGAATTGCATCAGCAGTGACATATTTAATGGAGTGGTAGAAGAATCCTGCCATTTTTCCAGCGACCTTGGCAGCGGATTTGATGTATGTGTTCCATTTCTGATCAGGAGTAAAGGTCAAGCCTAGAAGCTTGTCAACACATAGAGCCTCCACAAGACGAAAGTCATTCATTTAATTGATGCCAGATGCCAAATGGGGATCAGAACGTCGATTATGTAAAGATAGAAGCTTGGTTTTAGATGCAAGTAACCAGCCACCTCTTTCCCCATTGTACCAGGTGCTCAAGATTAGAGGAGAGAGAATCAGAGAGAACTTTGTCATTTATGGCCTTTGATGTGTTGCCATAGATGGAAGTGTCGTCGGAATAAATGTCTGCGAATGATCTTAGGATGTGATTTGGGAGATCATTGATGTAGAGTTGAGGCCCAGGATGAACCCCTGAAAGACTCCAGCATTAATACTGTGCGCTTCTGATTTCTACCCATCAACCACTACTTTTATGAACCTATCAGAGAGAAATGAGGTAATAACTGAGAAGACATTTCTAGCCACACCGTAACTGAAGATGTTGTGAAGTAGGCCTTTAATATATATATATATATATATATATATATATATATATATATAAATAAAAATCTTACCGTCATTGGATTATTTACCTTTCACCTGACTATCCATTCACGTGTAATCACCTTTTCCTTCACCTTATTCTCTCTGCTTTACTTTTTTGTTATCAAGTAAGATCTTTGACTTACTTGCAGTTTCATCAAATACTTTTGTATGCAAAATACGATCCCGTATTTTGCTACTTCCTCCCCTCTGATGAGAAAGGAAAGTATTTCTTCGAAACTCCACGGATTAAGGAATATCCACTTATCAAGTGTTTCCTTTTCAGATTAAATACGTTTTTAACTCTTTTTCAAAGTGTTTTTTAACATGCTTTATTAACTGTTTGCTCTTTATATATATATATATATATATATATATATATATATATATATATATATATATATATATATATATATATATATAAAGCTGAATGTATGTGTGTGTGGGTGTGGGTGTGGGTGTGTGTGTATCTGGTCACGAATAGGCTCATATATGGTTGACTATTTAAAAAAACTGACTACATATAATGATAGACGATGTATCGAGACATAGGAATGGGTATGTTTGATCTGGCAGAACGGTGGTTCATTAAAATTGTGGGGTCTGCGTTCGCGCCTGGTCCACAAAGTATGGAAATAAAAAAAAACGTTTACAAGGGTTTTTGATATAGATGTACATAATAATACTTTAATAAGTATGTTTCAACTTAAATAGGGATCGTATGATAAAATTGTAGGGTCTGCGTTCGCGTCTGGCCTCCAGAGAATGGAAATAGGCACAAACTTTATTAAATACTGTTCATATCTATCTGCGTAAGTATACTTTGATAATTATGTTTCAGTTTGAAGAAATATGGTATAATAAAATTATGGGGTGTTCGTTCGCGCCTGACCTCCATAGAATGGAAATATGTCACAAAGTTTAACAAGTTTTTTTTTTTATATAGATCCACAGAATATTGTGATAAGTGTTTCAGTGTGAACAGATATGGTATAAAAAATTATGGGGTTTATCTATTTTATTTTTACTTTGATCATATTTTGCTTTGGTTTTGATACCCCAAATTCGAAGCTATTTCTTTACAACCCTTCCTTTTTATAACCTATCATACTTTCATAAATCAGAGTCCATTTTCTGTAGGCTGTTTTTGAACCCAGTCAACGACGGGTATTTGCAAAAGATAGACTCAGCCGTTTCGGAGTCTATG